>NW_014580060.1:0-21328 GCF_000485595.1 Priapulus caudatus | reverse complement strand
TGGGTGCGCGTCGCTGCAGCGTCGAGGCTGAACCGCGTGACAGCGGTCGCTTGGAGGACACAATGAGTTCTAACTTCCTGAGGTCGCGGTGTTACGGATCGGTCGCTGTCCGCCGGTGCCAGTGGCCGGGGGGCCGGTCTTGCCGCTCATGAGTGTGTCGACAAAGCAACACAAATCTAGATTTGAAGGCTACGATTCTGCAAATGACAAGAGCGCTATAACAATGAAATACGACAATCTGTTTTTTACTGGGCTCTCGCTTCCACATAGAGTGTTGGTGTTTACACCAGTAGGATGGGGCTGGACTATATACTCAATGAGCGTGGTGCGATGCAGCAGAGTCGTTTGCGCGGTGCCAGCACTACATAGCTCAGCTAAAGGGTTCCAATAGACCACTACAGATTTCCTGCCCTAATGGCAGCTACACACTACAGATATGATTCAGGATCACTTATTTGACCTATCCCCTACTGTTATGATGTATGACTATATAACATAGAATTATTTTATATATTAATATAATAAATTTATTATTATTACTGTCATATGAGTGTTAGGATCTATTTATTCCCAAGCCACCACTCAAGTCATTATTTAGGCGTCATGCTGTTCCCTCCCCAAAGCTGCACCCCTTTATCTGCCGAAAACCCGCTGCTTCACTCACCGAAAACCCTCCAAATTTGACCGAAACCAAATCAACTTTAGATCCATTTTGGTGAAGTCAGAGATAAAACATTTTGCCATTCAACATTCATACTATATTTTGGAAAGCGTGCATAAGCAATAAACAATAATTTCTATAATTACTGGAGTAACGAGAAAGAAATTATAGCTTGAGAGATTGGCACTTAAGTTGAGTTTGTGTCTTGGTCAGAATTGCGCGGGCGGTTCGGCGTGACGTCGTGAGCGCGTCGGCGTGTCGGTGACTAGCGGGTCGGCGGGCGCGGTGCTAAATTGAACACGTGGTCTCTATACCTCGCTCACAACTTGTGTGGCTCCCGCGGATTTTTTTGTAAATCATACGATGCCTGCGACTTTTTTATTATTGCTTTCAGGATCAGAGCCCATGCAGCCGCTGACTATAAGGCTATCACGGGCCCTTTATATTTCAATTCACTGGCAATTATAGCACCTTCTCAATGCTGTTTCTCGGGCGCGAACCTTTGCCGACACCGGCCTGGAGAGTTGGGCCTCACCGAGTATTTTTGGATTTTTATATTTGTATTCTTGGCACGTTTCACGCTCTCTAGTCGCTTGATCGATTGCACGTGTAACTCATGCTTTTAATTTTTGGCATTACGCCTACAATTGATAAAATTTATTTGTTTTCTCGCTCAATTTGAGGCGCCTGTTCACGCCGCGGTTCGGCGATCCGTCTCGCTGCTTGCCTGGTGCGGTTCGCGCGCGCTTGTAAGTGTCGGGCGGCTTCCTAAAGGGCGGGGCGTTGAGTGGTTACGTGTAGTCGGCGCGTAGATAACGAGGTTTCTGGGTGTGCTGGAGCGGTGGGTGGGAGAGCCAAGAAGAACCCGGGTGGTCCGCGGGGTGTGGCGGATTCGCTGAGTTGTGTGGGGTGGCAGGCCAGAGCGTAGTGGCGCACTCTCAGTCGCTGCAGGTGCGGCATCAAGACCTGCCCGCAGACTCGATGCGCGTGGCGTGCGGTGGTTGGCAGACATGTCGAGGAGCCCGTTGGAGGGGCTGGCGGCGGCTCGCCGTGTTGCTCGCCCGGTGCGCGCCACGGGGCCAGTGAGTCTCGAGGACCAGGTTATGTATCGGAGGTGTGACCCGCGCAGGTTCGGCTCTCGCTCCATGCCACGGGTACATTGCAGGCTGTCATCATAGATGTGTCTAGTTGCCGCGGCGGCCGAAGGTGGGGCACCGAGTCACAGACTGAGTGTAGGCGCGTATATTACATTCTAGTGAGCAGGTTATATATACTCCTCAGACTTCTCGGGCCCTTAAGGTGGTCCCGTTCCTACTTTACGGGGACGAACGGTAAACTAACTAAATCTGTAGAATGTGCGAATTCAGCGAGATGACGCGTTTAGGGCGGAAATCTCTGTCAGCAGACTGCTAGGTTAGTACGCGTAGATCAGAGTGGTTCGTTGCAGGGGTTAAATGGTAAGTGACGAGGAAGACGTGGGCAGGATTAGAGTGGCGGCTGTGCTCGGGCGGGCGGTTGCGTCTGGCGATGACGGTGCACCTGTCCTACCGCCTCCTAGCGGATGTCTCGATGTCGCTGGTCGTCACTCGCTCGCGTCCGAGACACTCAAACACAAGGACATCGTCCAAGGTCTGCTGAGAGGGCCGGTCAAGGGTCGACACCGCAACCCGGGAGAGAATTGCTCGTCCGTCGTCATTGGCACAGAGGGGGCGCGCTGACGTGAAGCTCCGGGTCGTGGCGGCCGGGTCGGCAGCCGAACGTCGTGTCCTCCTGTGAACAGGATAGGACGAACGGTGCGCTCCGCTGCTCTACGCCGTGTCTTCCTTCGACGAGATTCCACGGATTGCATCCGTCTGAGCGACATGAGAGCGCGTACCCCCTTTGCATGATCGAGGGCTCGGTCGGTTTTGTACGCGCCTCTTTCGCGCGTACGTTCCGCCGCCGTCGTCGACGTCGCCCACACTTGTTGCCTAAGCCGCAATTTTATAGAACGTCCGTACAACGCAAAAGTCTGATTGGCAGTAGACTCCCTGGTAGAGCTACCGCTCGCGGACAGGTCGCTGGTGTTGTCGCCGTTCGTGTTGGATAGTTTTTTCCGTCGTCGTCACGCGATCTGCGTCCTGCCCCGTCCAAGTGAGGTGTTAGCTCATGTTTGTAGCGCTTCTTGTTCCGCGCGCCACGACAGTCGAATCGCAACGACAACCGGGAGATCGCGTCGATTTTCTGCGTGTACTCCGCCGTCATCGAACACTCGCCACTCCATCGTCCGCGCCAACTCGTGCATTGCCTTTCATCTTTCTTTTCTCTTTCTGCCTGGCCTAGGACGGGGGAGACGGTGCCGAGGGGCGCAGGAGGGTGAAGCAGAAGAGGCAGGAGGAATGAGAGGACTGACTGCAAGAAGACAGCCGGTGCAGCAACAACAAGAGCCCGGGGCTGGCAGAGGTGGCGACGGCGCAGCCTGCAGCATACGCCGGTAAGTGCCAACACGCAGCAACGTACGCGACACATCAACCTCACAAACTCATATAAGTTTCTATTAATTAATCGATTTTTTGCCAGCAGGGAATAGCGAATGCGCCAGCATAGTTAACACGCCGTCAGACGGCACACACCCCCCTAGACCGCACCAGGTGATGTAGCTCTATTCTGTCACCTCTCAGCCTCGCGCGTGTTCACGACACCACAGTTACCCAGGCACCGCTGGCCGCCTTTACCATAGCTACGTTTAATGATATCTACAATTTGAAGACGCAAGCTCTCCTTGCGTAGCATACGACACCGTTCCTACTAGTCTCTAACCGTCTCGCCGCGATTTTCTCCGAACATAGTTAGTTTAATCAGAAGTATTTGGAATTAAAGAATGACTCTCCCGCTTGGCGGTCGTGCTTACGACACGCTCTCCTACCGGCACCAGCAGCAGCCGGATGTGGCCCCAGCGCTCATGCAGCATCAACACTTGGGTTCTGGCGGTCTTCGAAAGCGAAGCCGCCGCCCGCCGCCGCGTTCGTGCCCTCTCCGCTGGGCGCAGGATCACGATCGCAGTAGGGGTCAAGAGAGCGTGGATGGACGGATATTGGACTCCCGCGAGCCGAGCTCGGTTCCACAGGTAACTACTTCCCCGTTGGGTCCCTCGCGTCCGGAAGGTTAAGCAGAATGCTAGGCCTGCCGCAGGAGCTTCCGCGAGAGGGAAGGCCTAGCAGGGAGAGGAAAAGGAGGACGGGAGATCGGATAAGCAGGGCATAGGAAGGAGGGAAGGGAAGAGGAACGGGCGGTAGCAGGCAAGCGAAGGCAGGAGAGGTAGGCAGGCAGACAGGAGGGAAGCGGAAAGAGTCAAGCGAGCGAAAGGCTAGCAGGGAGGGTGAAGTCAGGAAGAGGATGAAGGGAAGGACGAGTGAGATTCCTTTCCGGTTCGTGTTGTCTTCTCTTTGCCCTTTAAAGTCAATTCCTGTGCTCTCGAAGCGTGAGACGCGTTCTCATCCTTGTAAGCCCACCGCCTCACACAGACGATTTTTACAACGATGAAACGCGATGGAAAACGATGAACGATGGAACCGACTGTTGGTTGCGGGGTCCGTGAATATGCCGAGCTGAGGAAACAAACAATCACAATTTGCGTCCAACGCGAGATTTCATGCAATCATACCTATAAGCTGAGGCAGACGCGCCGCCATGCGAATATATAGGATGTTGTCCAGTAGAAATATTACATCAAGCGACTCTGCCATTCTCGCTGTTCAATCTCCTAATAGTGGTTTCGCACACCGCAAGCGACCACCCCCTCATAATCTGGGTCCTCTTCAAATAAGGTCGTTTCAAAAATAAATCATGTATTTTCTTCTATAAGATAATTTTCTCGTCCTGATAAATACAATCAATATCTCAGATTTACAAATGTGATTGCCCGCACGAGCTTACATACCGTTCAGCGTTTTTTCTGTTTCATCGTTTCATACGTATTCAAAGTTGCTAAAAATCGTCTGGTGTGCGCGTTTGGGCCTTATAAGCAGCAGACGAGACAACTGTCTGTTGGGGGATTATCTGTTCTTTGGCTTAATTCGCGAAATAGAATAAGAAGACTGCAGCGAGAATGGACAGTTTAGAGTCCCCTGTGTGAGTAGAGGTTGGCACACGTTTCCGTGTTCTTACGTGCGATGGTATGTATTCTCATGATTTGCCGCTAGATCACGCTGGCCACGAAGAAGCCTTAGAGCAGACCCTCCTACAGCGCCGCGGGACACGCAGTATGGCTATACAAGTTGCTTGTGGTCACCCTTAGACAGCCGTGTCGTGAAGCGTTCTCTAGTATCGCATCGAAATGCTACGAGAGAACAACGACTACATGACAAAACTAGGATAAAATCTTGCCGTTCAGAAAACAAGGTGGAATTGATGAGGTGGGCCGTATGCTGTAGCTGAGGCGTCTCTCTACTCTGCTTTCGGCGCCTGCTGGTCACTGGCTGAATCTGGCGTGAATTGTAGTGGACATGTTTTAGGTTATTTTGCTTCTATAATGATCGTTATCATATGACAGTTGTGTCCCTTGCTCCAGTGAGCCTGTGCATTGAGTTTCTAGCTGCTCGGGTACTTGTTTTCATGTAAGTAAGTGTGAACTGCGTGTGGTGGCAAGGGATTGTGATAGCATGCAGAAACATCCGCTCGCCAAGGGACACGATGTAGCGCGTGACGCGCGTCGTACTGTGCGTGTTGTATGTACTGTCATGATTAATAGAAATTTGTTTGGTTATGTTAACGTCTTTAGATTGGCGTATTCTGTTCTAGCGTTTCCCTCTCTCTCTTTTCCTCCCCTCCCTCTACACCCTCAAACTCCTTCTCTGGTTCTGAGGAAGTAATCTCACCTCCTCCTTTCTCTTATTATCAGATCCATCTGACCGATATCAGAACTCGTGATATAGTTTGTCGAAAGCGACATCACCTAAGATGCGTGTGTCATGATCGTGCGTCGGCCATCGTCCTTGTCCGTACGTGCCCATCTCCATTTCCCTTAAGGAAGTCTTATCTATCGCTGTCAATCACAGGCTTTCGGCCACCAATAATCTTTATCCCGCTTGACGTACGGTCACGATATTACGGGAATCGGACCGCCGTACTTTTTTGATAATACCGCTGGGCCCGATCGTTTTGACACGCCGTGACTGCCTCAAGGGATAGAATCACAAATTTTATGTTCCCCTATTTCGCGGATGCTTACAAAGCCGTGTAAATGCTACTTCTCTTTTCCTCCTAGTCTGGCTCAAGGCGCCTGTTGTCGGTAGGTGTCAATGATTCCTGTGCAAGAGGGGGAATAGATTGCCCTTAACTTTAAAGAGATTTAGGCACTAACGTAGGATGGATAATTCGTGAAGATTGCGCACCGGGCACAAATCTTAATGGCCGTCGACCTATGCTCTTGAATATTCTGAGGGTGGAGACTAATTGTGGATTCTTAGGGCCAAGGGATTCAACCGGTTGTTGTATATGGTGACAAGCGAAACGCTCAACTCAACCGCAGGTGCAAATTTGGGAGTTGTAGATCAGCGAGAGTCAAGAATGCTCGAGCGTGCGAGGAAAGGGTCAGGATGATTAGAACAGATTCTTCTGAGGACATGGCCTAATGCGACAGTGACAAAACATTATGTTTATTTCAGGCGGGCAACTGTGACTGACTCCATTATAGTCACCCTTTATCCGATTCCTAGGACCATGGAATGATGACTAATTTTCGCACGTAGACGTGAGCTTGGCGAGCAGCAGTACCAAGACCAGCCAGTCGATCGTTGTCGCTTTCCGAAAATAGAGTGTCTGATAACGTTTTGACCCTTAAGAGGAGGGTTAACATGGACTCTCCTGAAACTGCCTCAGATGATCAGTCGACAGTGTTGTTTCATATTCATGGCAACATTTCATTCTATGTAACCAATAAGGCCTACGATAGGTTGATAAAACCGAACGTTCCTACTCACCTCTGGTATGTACTGAAAGGAGTGCGCGGTGATCGAATCCTACTGAATTTTTTTATATATTTCACCTGCGTGATTCTCTCGTCTGTGTGCCTTCTATCTTTACTCCAGGGATTATCAGCTATTCGTTTTATGCCAATTGAATAGTCTATAATAAAAGATTTACCATTAATTTTATTTTACAACAATCTTCATACACAACAAATAATATATCATTGTACAATGACACTTAATTAATTTAGTTATTTTAGTCTAACTAAGGGCATTGGAGGCGGTACAACCTGCACCAGAAAGCAGGCATTTACAGGGCACGTGGCGCATTTATTCATGATAACATATAACCCAATATTGGCTGGTTTAGGAAAAGGGTAATAGGGCAAGTGTAAATACAGCGGTTATCGATTGAATGCGTGAAATCGCCAACTAGATGTTACGCAATAACTCGCGAATCATCGTATATCTGCAATTCCTAACTCAACCGGTATGTCACTAGATCTGTCTATTAGGGACGATTATATATTACGGTGTGAATGATAAGATGAACCGGTTATGCTGGTCATAGCGACGACACTAGCATGATATGAGCGCCCAGACCGCCTCTTCGCCGGCTCCTCGTGTAGGTGCAGTTGTTCTCTTCTCTCATTTTCGCCTCTTACCATACACTCGCGCTCTCCTCTCTATCTCTCTCTCGAACTACCTCGACTCTCTATGCTCGCGCAACATCTTTTCAGCTCTCCTACCTTCGCTATGATCTTCGCGTTTGACGCTTACCTTCTCTCTCTTCCTCTTCCTTACACATGTCATCTATACTCTCTCTCCAAGAAGAAGACGTGACTCTGTCTACAACTCTTATTCTCGGGCATGCATCTCTTAGTCTCAAATGCAATCCCGGAATACTAGCTCACTTTTGCTATCCTCTGCTCCTGCTTATACTCACCGATCGCCTCGCCCTTCCTAGCTGTCGTCTTCTCTTTCGCATCATGTACATGATCTCATCACTTCGTCTACTCTATTAACTATGGTCCTCTCAACCTCTGGCGCGCATTGTTACTTCACAAGCTCTTAACTTCTTGCTCTCGCTTGATCTCTCACTCCCATATTCTTCTACATGACGGTGCCTATTTAGTTTCGCGATAACCATATCCTGAGCCCTCAGACCTTATACATTCTAATCCTCCAAGATAGTCTTGACTCTCTCCCTCTCACTATCACGCACCACTCGAGCGGAAGTGCAGCTTGGCAAGAGTGGCTTGCCCCGAGTCATTCTTTCCCACATTCATTCGACGCAACAAGATTATATTGATTTTCAGACCAACACATTTGTTGGGCGGATTCTTGTTGGCGTGCCAACCGGGGAGCATACCTCTCCTTGGCGGAGTTTAGGAGAATCAGGTGGCCCGTTCATTTGTTGCCCTAGGCTGGTCCAACAACTCTTTGTTGCAAAAAACAGGTGATAGTTATCGAGAATATGAACACTAAAAGAACCTTATTGAGTCTATAGTGATCATGATTTTGTTTTTGTCAGATTCGAAGTTTTTTATATAGATAGCATTTTGAGGATAAGTTTGCTCGCTTTACTCTATTTAGTAGTCTCATTACAAGAGTTGATATTTTCTGTAAGTTATATGAGAGAAGCAACATAGGGTAATTTCTGCCTCGGCTCAGTGTGGTCGGTAAGTATATGGGTGAGTGCTATATTAGTCCGTGATAGCGTAGTCTCGGCGCCATCTAGTCGCCCTAACAGTGACTGTAATAGAATTTTAAACGTTCGCTTCATATATTCTTACAGAATTGATTCTTATTACTGGTCTACTTGCCACTGCAAGTTCTACACCTCATATTTATCATACTTATCTCGCCTACATAATACACAAGATTTGTAATAAAAGATCATGAGGCAGAGGATTGTCACTAGTATGACTTCGGTTGATCATCATCTTCAGTCTCATTAATTTCCTCTCACGTCCATTGCTTCCCGTTGTTGTGGTATGAGAAAGAAATATGGGCATGAGGTACTTGGCATCGCATACATGTAAACGTGATGAAAAATTTTTTCAAGGGCAGCAGATTTTTGGAGAAGTCATAATTTACTTCAAATTGATCATAAACACCCTTTTCCATTGATAGGATTTAAAATTTAAAAAATGGCCCTTGCGATATTGTGGGTCCGCTTCCAATTTGTGCGCTTGAATCAGGTTGAGTCTAGGATAACATCCATCAATGATTGTACCTTGGAGATTTTGGAATGGATATGGGTTTCCTGCATTACACCCAATTATGACCTTGGTAAAAGAAAAATTGGCATGTGAATATCCGATGGGGTCCTGGGCAGTTATCGTGGTCCTATTTAGAAGAGGGCTGATTAGACGAGGGGCCAACGTAGTGGATGCCCATAATTTTGCAACAGAGGTTACCCATTGAACGAATGCCTCCAAGATAGTATTTTCATTGCTTACAAGTCATGTTTTGCCGTTATGCCTCGGGACAGGAAGTGAACAACAAAATACTTAGGATCGGGGAAGTTTTTGGCCAACGCATAATGCATGGCATCACATTAACTCTCTTACATAGTACGCCAACCGTTTGTGACTCTCCACTGACACTCTCATATTTGAGAAGGGACAAAATGACGGCTGATGCGTGGCGAAAGCGCGCTGGATTTAATTTTGCCAAACATAAGAACTCTGGAAACCAACCCTCAATAGAGGACTTGGACTTTATGGAACGCGCGTCTGCCATCCGTGAGAGAGATTTGCTCCCATAGCTGTATAGTCTCGTCGGGTGCTGGCCAAGCCGCGCCGATATAAAGTACGCGTGACTGAAGTAAAGTATTTAGATGCTACGGAACTTGTCTTAAAGTGTATTTCCGCGAGAAGGATGTGGCTCCTCGGACAGTGTCATAGTTGACACTACATAGTGCGACTATCGTGGGTCGAGTACTTCTCATTTTTACTATAATGTTAAAAAAAACCACAGTAAAACTAAGTACAAACAAAGTACAATAAAACCGATAAAAAATCATGAACTCTAGACTCAAATAAGGTTTTGCTGTATATTCGTACATTAGCGGGAAGAGTTGGACCCAGTGGGCAACCCTGTCCCGTCCCGTTGCGGCGCTCCTGTGGGAGATGGGGGGTAACAATTAATGCTGCTATCGCAGGTGCGTGGAGTGAGGGAGAGGAGTCAAATGAGGGCATTAGGGTAGGGCGGGAGAATCGTAGGGCAACTGACTGACCGATTAAGAAGAGGGTAGCTGACGAGGAGCGGAGATACATGATGGTGGAGAGAATATACAGACATGATGATGACGATGTTTAGGGCAGAGGAGAGGAGAGACAGAGCGAGAGAACGATTAGAGGAGGGAGGCGACGGCGATAATGGGGCAGATGAGAAGGGCTAGAGGGTGGGACGCGGGAAGCGTCGTAAGTAGCGCTCGCGCAGAGGTATCGCGAGATGCTATGTACATGGTGTAATGGAGTAGCCAGTGCAGGATATGGCCGCTAGAGGGAGAAAGCAGATCGCGGGAGTCTTAAAGGTGAAACAGATTGCCAGAAGACGATGGACGAGTATTCGAGAGATGATGATGAGAGAGAGAGCCCATGGTGTGGGTAGCGCGAAAATTAGAGAGCTATGAAACACACAGAGAACGCCTGTGAGCGCTCTTGTTGTTATCTGGCGCCTTCACTGTTGCTACGGTTAATTAGATTTTCGTAACACCCCTTTTAAAGTCGTGGTAGTGACACCTTTGTTAGGTGCAGATATGCGTCGATACGCGCTAGTCGCGTACTACATCATTGGCTACGCGACACTATAACATAGGTGGAGAAATCTACGTGCGGCATAACTACCTTTGTCTAATCTCCATTGAATGTTTTCTAAAACTCACACATTAGTCCTGCTGCTGACTTCTGTGATAACTGACTGTTGATGGATCCGAGCGTTAGATGATCTCTGGTCCTGATTGGAGAAATAGAGGCTTTGAGTTGATCTGTTGATAACAAAAATTATTTGTTGCTTATAAGTAAATATTATAGATAAGAATAAATTATATTGTGTAGATGAAATAGTGTTGGCCATTAATTGGAAACATTTTCAGTCGTATGACGGCATTTGTGAAAAGATAAAGAATAGGTCATAAATTAACAAGAAGCCTAGGTGGTCAGATATAGATACGATCAGATCGCTGTCACTTCGCACTCACGCAGATCCGGTAATGTGAAGATCCGTTTGCCTCATTTCTCGAGGGCACTCATTTCTAGTGTCCGGCTATATATAGGTGATTTTGATAGATTATGATTTTCTCGCCATGAACTCTATGACAACAACTGTGACGGCATTGAGGCGTCCAGGCAATCCATCGTTTAACCCTCCTTCTTAAGGCGTCAAAAACGTTATCAACCAACTTACTCTTCGTCACGTCAGTGAAGCCACATTTCGATGCCGTCCATTCAATAAGCTGATAAAAATGGTAGGTCAGCGCTGAAAACACAAAAGTCAGTTTCACGTGTCCATTAGGCCATGTCCTCAGGAAAATGTCCTCATATCTGACCCTATTCCCACTGCCCTCCTTGACTGTGACCTCAAATTTTTGCACTGACGTGATGGGTTTTCCTGCCATGCACACGTAACACGTAATATTAAGAGATTAGGTCGAGCATTGAAATTGTGCACGCAATTCCGTATTTCCTCCTATCCTTAAGTTAAAGGGGAAATATCTCCCCCTCTGTTTACACATTCTTTGACCTTCGACACCTCGACCCAAATTTGGTTCATCCCGAGGCCTTTTCACGATCCCCCCCGAGTCCCGCAATATCGCTGACTACTCAAGCGCGTTAGATTTGTGGCCGCCCCCCGCCCCCCCCCCCCCCCCCCCCCCCCCCCCCCCCCCCCCCCGCCCCCCCGCCCCCCCCCAAACTGTTGACGCCACGCGACGGACGGCACGGATGCACGCCACCGATCATGCATTCTACAAGCTACATCTGACTCACGTCAGTATGAGCTAAAAGAGGGGGTGAGATACACGCAACAAGGAGCCGTAGGGTGTGAGGGAGGGAACGAGAGGGGTAAAAGCTAGACCGAATTAGCCAATCTTTAAGACGTTAAATCAAAACAATTTCTTTATTATCCATACATACAAACCACAATCGCACGTCACTCGCGCCATCTGCCTTCGCTGCTGCTGCCTTCTACTGCCACCCACGCAGTCACTACTACATGTTTTACATCGCCGTAAACTCTCACTCACTGAGCACTGTCATGAATCGTAACATAACCCTCATTCACCCACCTCAGCACAGCTCGAAGCGTAGTGAGAGGTCTCTCAGCGTCTCTCATCGTTGTTCGGTCGCAGGTTTTCACGTGCCATTGTCTCTCGGCATCGATTGCTTCACTCGATCGCGACCACTATATTCTAGCGGCCGCGGTCGTTGGAGTCTGTCTATTCTTCGTGCAGAAAAAATACATGCGCACACGAACCCGAACGTGTGCACTCTCGCACACATGGACTCTCTCTCTCTCTCTCTCTCTTTCCGAACGGAACTTCCCCCAACGACAGTTTTCTCGTCGCTGCTTAAGGCCACGCCACACCAGGACGATTTTTACAACGATTGAAAACGATGAACGATGAACGATGAAACGATGTAGGTGTGCGGGGTCATTGCTAGACGATTTTAGTTTTAGTCGGACGATAATTTTCCAAATCAAACATGTTGATTTTGCGAACGATTATTTGGACGGCCGATTGTTGTGGTGTGCGCGTGACCTTGGAAGATTTGAACAGCCGTGGTGCGAGTGGCTGTGTAAATTTTCCACACTCAATTCGCATTGCTTTCGCTTGATTGTTCGCTTGGACGGCATTGTATTTTTTTCTCAGCTCGATATTCAGGCCCCGTTGCACACCATCGTTTCATCGTTTCATCGTTCTCAATCGTTTCATCGTTTGTAAAAATCGTCTGGTGTGCGTGAGGATGTGGGCTTTACAAGGATGATAACGCGTCTCACCTCGAGAGCATGAGGAAATTACTTTAAAGCAAAGAGAGACAACGACGACGGAAAGGAATCTCACCTTTCTTTCCCTTCTTCCTCTTCCTACTTCCCCTCCCTGCTACCTCTCCCTCCTTCCTCTTTCCCTTCCCTCCTTCCTTGCCCTGCTACCTCTTCCCTCCTTCCTTGCCCTGCTACCCCTTCCTCTTTCCCTTCCCTCCTTCCTTGCCCTGCTACCTCTCCCTCCTTCCTCTTTCCTCTCCCTGCTAGCTCTTCCTGCGGAAGCTCCTGCGGGCAGGCTGCTTCCTCTCCTTCGGCGCGGGGACCACCGCCGGCTCCTCCTCCGTCTCCCGCTCCTCCTCGATCTGATCCTCCAGCGGAGGGCCGACGGGCGCGGCGGCGGCTTCCTTCGACGTCGATGGCAGTTTGATGCTGATGAGCGCTGGGGCAGCATCCGCTGCTGCTGGTGCCTGGAAGCGTGTCGTAACACGCAAGTTTCTTAATTAATATCATTAACTAACTAGCTGATGGTGGCGGCGGCGGTGCTTGGGAACGTGTCGTAGCACGCAAGTTTCTTAATTAATATCATTAACTAGCTGATGGTGGCGGCGGCGGTGCCTGGGAACGTGTCGTAACACGCGCAGCTGAGGTGACAGAATAGAGCTACACCAGGGTGCGCTAGCTGGTGCCGTCTACGCGTGTTAACTATGCGTGCATTCGCTTTCCTGCTGGCAAAAAATCGAGTTAATTAAATAAACTTAATAGAGTTTGTGAGGTTGAGTGTCGCGTACGTTGGCGCGTGTTGCACTTACCGGCGTAGCTGCAGCTGCGGTCGCCTCTGCCGCCCCCGCGTCTTGTTGTTGCTCACCGGCTGTCTTCTTTGCATCAGTCTCCATCTCCTCCTCCTCTTCCTGCTTCACCCCTTCCTGCGCCTCCTCCACCTCCTCCCCCGTCCTAGCCAGGCAGAATGAGAAAAGAAAGATGAAGGCAATGCACGATGCGCGACGATGGAGCGATTTCGAACGGCGGAGTAAACGCAGAAAATCGACGCGATTTCGGGTCGTTGCGCTTCGACTGTCGTGCGCGCGGAACAAGAAGGCGCTACAAACATGAGCTAAACCTCACTACGCAGACGCATCGCTGACACGACGGAAAAAACCTATCCAAACACGAACGCGACAACACTCGACCTGTCCCCGCGGACGGGTAGCTCTACCAGGGAGTCTACCCAATCAGATTTGCGTTACGGACGTTCTAAAAATGCGGCTTAGCAACTAAGTGTGGCGACGTCGACGACGCGGCGAAACGTACGCGCGAAAGAGGCGCGTACAAACCGACCGAGCTCGATCAATCTAAGGGGGGTACGCGCTCTCATGTCGCTCAAACGGATGCATCCGTGGAATCTCGTCGCAAGGAAAGACACGGCTAGACAGCGAGCGCACCTTCGCCTCCTGCTTCACGAGGACGACGTCGGCTGCCGACACCGCCACGACTCCCGGCAGCTTCACGTCAGCGGCGCCCTCTGTTGCCATGACGACGACGAGCTTCTCCGGGTGCGGTTCGACCTTGACCGGCTCCTTCTCTAGAACCTTGACGATGTCCTTGTTGAGGTGGTCTCGCTGAATAACAGACATGAGGACAATGTAGACGTAGACATAGGTGATAGACGACACCACACCCCCTCTATCCTGACTCCTTCCTCGTCCACTTACGATTTAACTCTCTAACATTATTTACTCACTAACCTAATTCTCTGACATAATTTCCTCCCTAATATTGTGAATTGAATTTAAATTATTATTTTATTTCCTCCCTAAAGTTAAAGAGAGAGATTAGCCTAGAATTCAAGAGTATATTATACCTGTTGCATAAGAAATTTTATATACCTACATATTTGTTATGGTGACACCTAGACACATCTATGATGACACCTGCATGTACCTGGCAGTGACACCAGCACGTACCTGGGGGTGACACCTGTACATACCTGGTGGTCGGTGAATGACTGGACGTGGCGCAGCAGCGGCAGCCGCACCTCAGGGCTGATCTTGAACACGTCAGCTAGCTGCTCTGCGGGCAGTTCGAGCCGCACCTGCAGCGACTGTGGCATCGTCTGCTGGCAGCACTTTACGAATCCCACCCACACCTTCTTCTGCTTCCACACCTGTACAACAATATGAACTGTTATCACCTCACTAACCCTAACACTAACCCTTTTAGAGGCGCCGAACCTTAACGAAACCCGCTGCTCACTCGCCGAACCCCTCAAATTTGACAAAAACAAATAAATTTTAATCAATTTTAGGTAATCCAAAAATAAAACATATTACATCAACATTCAAGACTATATTTGGAAAGCGTGCAAAGAATGAACAAAAATAAAAAATCCAAAATATTCGGGACCAATCGTCAGGGGTTCGCAAACAGGGTCCTCCGAACAACGCATTTTAAAAATTTTGCTAGTACCATTGCATTGCATTGAATATAAAGCGGGCCCGTGACTAGGCTTTTATATCAGACGCTGGCATGGGCTACCTGACGCTAAACACGAATAAATAAAGAATATCGCAGGCATTCGTATGAGTTTACCGCAAATCCCGCCACAGAATCGTGAGGGGTTAGGACATGACTTCTTTAACCGTTTTTAAAGAGGCGCCCGAACCCTAACACACAGAAACCCGCTGCTCACGTCACTCGAACCCCTCAATTTGACAACAAACAAAATCATTTAATCAATTTTAGTATACCCCTTAGCTATAATTTTTCTTCTTTTGTTTTATTCCTTTGGCACGCTTTCCAAAAATAAGTATTTGAATGTTGATGGCAAAATGTTTTAATTTTTGGATTAACCAACCAACGATGGATTAAAATTGATTTGTTTTGCGTCAAATTTGAAGGGGTTCGGTGAGTGGAGCAGCGGGTTCGGAGATAAAGGGTGACGCAAGCTTGGGGAGGGAACAAGGCATACCTATATAATACTCGAGTGGGGTGCGGATAAATAGGCCTATACACTCATACAGTAATAAACATAATTAATTAATTAATATCTAAATATAATAAAATGAACTTATAGTTAGACGGTACAACATGAATACATAGGGATAGGTCAAAATAAGTATCCTGAAACTCATCTCGTAGTTGTGTACTGAGATTCGCAAGAGCACTTAAAATGACTGCGATGAGGTTTTATGTGAAGGCGCTTCTGAAGCTCGCTAGTTGGGCAAGCCCACGGCAAAACATATCTGGCATATCCAGCCAGCCTATGAGTATTATTCTCCACTCGCTAGTGGTGTAAACAGACATATTTTGGACAACCATAAAAATTGTTATTCCATGTTATATTTGTTTTGCAGATTAGTCAAATCTAGAGTTTGTGTTCTTTGTGACAAACTATAGGCCAAGACAAACACTCGCAAGCGACTAGCCGAACCGATCGTAACAACAAACGACTTTCAGAAAGTTAGAAAGCTATATGTTCTTCTCCTATGAGCCGTTCAACACGACGTGACGAGAACCGACGACAACCTGCGACAGAGACAAAAATAATTAGCAACCGTTTCTATTTCCAAGCGACTGTTCGCGGGCATCGATCATTATGATGTCTGCGTCTGTGTAATTTGCTTAGGCGTTGTGTGTATACAGTATAGTCCAGAAAGTAGCTCTATAACAGTGCTAGACTCGCTTGCCACAGCGTCCTGGTAACGTCTGCGCTCTTATTAGAATTATCTAAACAGATGGCATCATCAAAAAGATCAGTAAAAACATGGGGAACTGCAATGTCCAGCACAGGCACTTCTGGCCGTTTTCTATTTACTCCTGCAGTCCACTACTGATGGTAATCGAGATTGTACCGGTTGTCTAAACCAAAGTAATTAATAAAACTCCAAAACGTTGTACTAATAGGCTATAGAGTTAGCACGGCCACCAATTTGGAAACTGCTCTCCTGTGTTCAAGTTCTTAGTGCATCGTGTTAAAGTAACATTGAATCTCGAGGATTTTTAATACATAATGTAAAAGTTCAGATATACTCAAGCGGGACACACGAGGTGGACAGCAAGTATGCGAGCCACGATGCTGACCACACAGACATTACCCGCAGCTAACGCTCTGAGTCTGAATGCTCTCTTTTATATAACAGTTGAGAGCTCTCCTCATAACTGTTTCTGCAGGCTAGTAGATTAAGCAACGTGGGCAGGTCTGGTTGATTCCATTGGTCATTATGTTGACATGTATGTTATGTGGCTGATAGCTTTTTCAGGTGGTCCGTCAGTGCTGTAGTTCAGCTAGCATCTGCTTCATGGCGTTTTCTGAATTAAGGCGAATGACGAACGACGCATCGAATGAAGGAGTAGTTTGTTGTTAGTAGTAATAGTAGTAGTTAAGAGTAAGTAGGAGGAGGAGTGAGGAAGATGAGGAGGAGGAGAGAAACAAATCGAGTATAAACAACAAGTCTTAAACAAGCCACTGTCATGTCGAATAAGTTTCGCAGAGATGTATTTTTAACCGATTGGTACAAATGGCCACTGTGAATATAAAAGGTGGTCCTGTAATCCATGTAATACCCAAATGTTTGTTATAAATATTTTTAACGAATGCCATCATACAAAAATAAGATTAAATATAATGTATATCATAATATAATAATATATATATGGTATATATATATATATATATAAATAATATAAGAGTGCGCACATACAGAAATAAACCAATGCAGGGTGGGATGACATTATTAGCCATGATAGCAACCATATCATAGCTAAGCAAGTAAATTTACCAAGGCTAAAAGTTGCTTATCATAGATAATACAGCAGTAATTTAAACAAAAAATTTTATTGCATGGAAACATCCAAGGACGAGAAAATACTTCTTCACCCACCTATCTCTTCCACAAGCTGTGCCAACCATCTTTCTTGACCAACCCCGCACCACACACGCGCCTCCCCAGCGCAACCACAGCCAGCCCACGAGGACACATGCCGAACCTCCTCCAAAACCAGCGGACATCTGAAAGTAGTCCCTCAGCCTCCCCCAAAAAGCCATATATTATCACACAGGAACACGAACTATTCCTCTTCTGTGTCACTTGATGAAAAGTTTAAGGTGACAGGCAGCAGCTTGCCCAGGATGATAACAAAAAACTTCGAGTCATCAAACAGTAAAGTGACGAGAAAGATTTCAAAAAGCAATACTGCCTCACTGCATGTGAACTCCAAAGCACAGCAAATAAGTAAAGGAAGTGTATTGATTTGTACTGTACTAAAGTAAATTTAAAAAAGTCTTGACAAATGAGACATACATGATGAAGAATGTACATTATTGAAATAGCATATCATACAAGTAATGTTTGTACATGTATACGTCTGTTTTTTCTGCGCTTCGCTCCAGCATTATGTTATCGATCTGTCTGCAAGGTACTTGGTAGATGTATTCTATACTTAGGGATGCAATTTATTTGAAATTAATTTTGTTTCGTTTTAATATTATTTAAGTGCCATGTCAACACCGGACACGACACGACAAAACGACAGGCAGCACAGACGTTTTCAAAAGTCGCGCATTTTCTTAATTGACAATGCGGGCGCAAAATTTTATATTAAACTGCGCATAAAATCATTATGACCGTGTTGAGTGCCTGTCGTTTTGTTGTTTCGAAGTGTTGTTGTCGTGTCCGGGTGACATGCCTTAAGAATTTATGGATAAAAATCGAAATAACATGCATGTAGTAGGAATTATCATTATAAAACTTGATTAAGAAATAAGATGAATTTGTGGATGTGATCTGTATGGATATGATTGTGGATTAGATACTATGGAAATAAGTATTGGTTTGTTTTTCATATAAATTTGTCTGTATCACGTTTATTGAGTTATGGATAAGATATTCTGTATTGTTAGATTACCCAACAGCCATGTATACTCAAAATAATCTGAGTGATTGTTAATTAATATCTCATGAGAAGATTGAATGTATACAATAATTATTACTAGAATTCATTTATGGTGGTTTGTACAGGACTTTGATTGTGTGTGTTTTGTTGCGTGTGCGTGTGCGTGTGCGTGTGTGTGTGTGTGTTGGCGCGCGTGCGTGCGTGCTGATGGCATGCTGGTCGTGTGTAGTGATGTACCCGGTGCTGTCTCGTTTTGCTGGACCGTGATCTGGTGTATTTGTGGGGTAGAAAAGGACTCCCCACCGAAAGGACGCCCCCAAAAACTCTCCCACCGGAGACCTCCCTTCGGAAGCAACCTGGCTACGGGCTACGAACATCATGCTGGGAGGGAAAGTAGGAAGAGTGTGAGGACGGTCGTCGTCCCGCCTCCCCAGGTTTCTCGTCTAGCATGTGATGGTCACACGATCACCCAATCCACCCAAATCCATGCCAAAATCCACCCCCAAATCCACCAAATCCACACCCCGCAAATCCACCCAAATCACCCCAACACCACCAATATCCACCCCCAAATCAACAATCCACAAACATTTACTCGACAGCTCCTACTCAAATTTACCAATAATGATAGCAAATCCACTGAATTCCACACCAATACTTCTACACTTCTGCCACCAATTACCGTGACTTCTGGATTGTTAGGGTTAAGGGTTACGGGTACGTTATGGGTTAGCGGTTAGGGTAACTACGAATTCACTGAGATTCAGTGAATTTCAGTGGATTTGCCATCATTTTGGTAAAATTGAAATAGCGTTCGAGTACAATTTTCAGTGGATTTGGGGTGGATGGTGGCTTGGGGGGTGGATTGGTGATTTGGGGGTGGATTTTGGGATTTGGGGGTGGATTGGGGGTGGATTTGTGGATTGGTTGATTTGGGGGTGGATTATGGGTGGAATCGTGTAACCGCGCATGTGAAAGGTAGTGTCCCCGTAAGATGGAGCTCCGGCAAGTCGATGATAACAGAACACAGAATTATAAAAGCTACCGTCATCCTATTACACAACAGAATATACGTACAGGTGACTAGTCACTCCCACAGTCAAACAACAAGCACTTCACGATAACTAACAGATGTCTACACGTTGTAACGTTCGCAATCGCGTGACACGTAAATATAATATCAAGTCGTACCGTAACCCCGTAGGGTTCGGAAGAACTCGCAAGGTGATGGCGGAAGTGGAAAGGCAAGGCGTTAGAAGGGATAGGCTGTAGGAAGCCGGAGCTCGAAGAAGCTGGACGGCACGGTTGAAGGATGCAGGGCCGAGTCGGCTAGCTTTCGGCTATGAACACCGATGCGGAGCGACTAATAAGGTTATTTACCATGTGGGTTATAGGATGGTATGCTGTATCCAGCCGTCGCGAATCGATAGTTTGGATGCCATGCGGGGGGGGCGCGCGCTGCGGCTCTCTACGAGACAAGTACCCGGTATACGAGCTTGTCTTTAAACTGCCCCAGTCTCTAAAGTAGCATCCAACCTTCAATCATTATTTTCGCTTAATTGCGTCATAGAGAATCACACTTTATGACCGGTCCTACTAAACACGAAATGTGCTACATAAAACAGGCGAAATGGTGCAGGAATGTGCGCGGAATGTGCAAGAATGGTGCAGGGAGTGCGCGGATTGTCAAGAATGTTGGCCGCGAAATGTGCAGCGAATGGTGCAGGAATGTGCTACTAAACAGCGAAATGTGCTACTAAACAGAAGAATTTGCTACTAAACAGCGAATTGCTACTAAACAGCGGACTGTGCCGAATGGAGTAAGAATGTGGCGCAATGTGCATCAATAACTGCCGCATGAAAAATGTGTAAAAGTATTATAACTAAACAGCGGAATGGTGCTACTAAAATAGCGAAAGGTGGTACTCAAACTGCGGAATGTGCGGCGAATAATAGGTAAGAATGTGGCGGCAATGTGCATCAATTAACTGCCTGCAATGTATCAAAATGTGTAAAAATATTCATATCTAAAATTAACACCAGCGAAATGTGCTAGCTAAACAGCGAAATGTGCATAAACAGGCGAATGTGCATCAATAACTGCCGCAATGTATCCAAATGTGTAAAAAATATTATACTAAACAGCGAAATGTGCTACTAAACAGCGAAATGTGCTACTAAACTGGCGGAATGTGCGCGCAATGTGTAAGAATGTGCCAATGTGGCATCATACTGCCGTCCAATGTATCAAAATGTGTAGAAAATATTATACTAAAATTAATACAGCGAAATGTGCTACTAAACATACGAAATGTGCTATCTAAACAGCGGAAGTGCAATCAATAACTGCCGACAATGTCTGCAAACTGTTAAATAAAAATATTATACTAAACAGGGCGAAAATGTGGCTACTAAACAAGGCGAAATGTGCTACATAAACGAGCGAATGTGCGCGAATGCTGTAGAACTGTGTGCGTGGTACGTATCGTGCGTGCGTGCNAAAAAAAATGTTATACTAAACAGCGTAATGTGCTACTAAACAGCGAAATGTGATACTAAACAGCGGAATGTGCGCGGAATGGGTAAGAATGTGGCGCAATGTGCACCAATAACTGCCGCAATGTATCAAAATGTGTAAAAAATATTATACTAACCAGCGAAATGTGCTACTAAACAGCGAAATGTGCTACTAAACTGCGGAATGTGCTACTAAACTGCGGAATGTGCGCGGAATGTGTAAGAATACCTCCTAACCCGCGAAATGACGCGAAATGACGCGAAATGACTCAAAATCATCATTAAATTAAATTAAATTAAATTAATGTTTTTATTAAAT
>NW_014580059.1:28578-34178 GCF_000485595.1 Priapulus caudatus | reverse complement strand
TGAGAGAGAGAGAGAGAGAGAGCAGAGAAAGTTGAGAATGAGAGAGAGAGAGATCAGAAAGAAAGAAAGAAAGAGAAAGGAAAAGAGAGAGCCCGAGAAAGGTAGAGAAACGAGGAGAGAGATCAAGGGATAGAAAGACAGAGGCACACGCACGCACGCACCCACGCACGCACGTACGTACGCACACACGCACGCGCACACACACACACGCACACACACACACACACACACACACACACGCCCCTGCCACCACACACACATACATACATACCACGTTATGGTGTCCGTGTTGGCAGGCTAGATGTAGGGGTATGTTCCCATCCAGCGCTGCCTCGTTGCCTGACGCTCCTAGCTCTAACAGCGCTCTCACGGGTTCCAGCCAGCCCTGCCAGGCGGCATAGTGCAGCGGTCTCATACCTGCAACACGAAGCCAAGAAATACTGTGTCACTAAAGATGCAGATATTATTATTTTTTTTATTTATGTTTTATTTATTTATAATGCGCATTTTTACATAAAATGATCAAAAGCGTAGCACATCAATATTGCAACGACTGAACAATAAAATGAAAGGATAATAAAAGTGTATATGTGTGATATATCGCTAACTGCTAAAATGATATTAAAACAAAGTCTCTCTCTCTTTCTCTCTCTCTCTCTCNCGTACTCTCCTCTCTCTCTCTCTCTCTTTCTGGCTCGTATGTCTCTCTTTCCTCTCTCTCTGTCAAATCTTCTGCTCTTCTACTCTCTCTCTCTCTCTCTTCTCTCTCTCTCTCGCTCTCTCTCTCTCCGTCTCTTCTCTCTCTCTTCTCTTTCTTCTCTCTCTCTCTGGTTCTCTCGTGCTCTCCGGCTTCTGTCCCTCTTTCACTTAGCGTCACGCTTCGGCAGTTCTCGTCTCGTCTTATCTTCTCTGTGTTTCTACTCTTGCTCTCTCTCTCTCTCTCTCGGTCTCTCTGCTCTCTCTCTCTCTCTTCGCTCTCTGCTCTCTTCTCTCTCTTCGTCGCTTCGCTCCTTCGCGCTTCTCCTCTCGCGTCGTCTCTCTTCTACTCTCTCTCGCTTCTCTCTCTTCGCTCTTTTTTCTCTCTGTTCTCTTTCGCTCTCTCTCTCTCTCTCTCTCATCTCCTCATTTCTCCGCTCTCTCTCTCTTCTCTCTCTCTCTTCGCCTCGCTCTCTCTCTCTTTCTCTTGTCTCTTCCTTCTTCCTCCTCCCGTCCGCTGCTCCCTCTCTCTCTACTGCATTCGTCCAGCTTCGCATCATGGGAAAGTGACTAGCTGCCCGGGCAAGCAGCAAGCATTTACCTCTATCTGTCTCTTCACTCTTTTTTTCTCTGTATTCGCTTTCCTTTCCTCTCCGTCCTCTGCCTCCCGCGTCTGTCTCACTCTATCGTTCTTTCCCTCCCTCGTCTATTTCGCGCGCGCTCGTTCTAGTGTCTCTCTCTCGCGCTTCGCCCCTTCTCTCCTTGAATAAGCTGACCTCACCTTCCTGTTCTCTCTCTCCTCTCCTCCCTTCTCTTCCTCATCGCCCATCTCATCCTCCCTCTCCCCTCCCGCGCTCCCACACCTCGCTCTCTCTCTCTCTCTGCAATCGCGCTTGCAGTCCCATCACGCGGCGAGTATATTTAGCGGTGCGGCGTCTTCCACGCAGCAGCGGTTGCGAAATGTTGAAATCATCAATGGCATATGGTCACCGATACCGGGTTAACAAGTACGAGAGAAAGGGGGAGAGGGAGAAGGGGATGAGAAAAGGAGGGGAGGAAGACCGGACGGACAGAAAGACAACGTATCATACGCCGAGGCGAGTAAACTAAGAGAGGAGACGAGAGAGAAAGAGAAACAAAGAAGAAAGAGGAGAGCAAGAAGAGCCGACCGGAGAGACAGAAGTGCGCCTCTCCGAGGACGATGATAGATCTATCAGGCGTTGCGCCGAGAGAGAAAGAGAGAAGATGGCCAGCGACAGTGTGCGTTGATCGCTACACAATCACGAACACAGCAGACACATACCTCCCCACGAACACACGCAGCCTAACATCGCCACCGAATCACGCACCGCAGGACTGATCCCTCCGAAAAAAACAACCGGGGCGGACCCACCACAGTTCGACACGCATATCCCACCGGACACACAACGCCAAACGATTTCCCACAACAACTCCGCTACAACTACCATGCCACCAGACAGCATCGGCGAGCGGCACACGTACGCATCCCCCGAACAGGCTACCAAGCACTTTGGCCCACCGACGACGACGCACGCACGGATGCCCACGCCCGCAAGCCAGCGCCGCACGCGATGCATTCACCGACAACACGTCCAGCCTCTGAAGCATCTCGTCCATCGCCGACCACATTCGCCACCGCAGCCATGCCACGATCAACGACGCAAGGCATGACCCGAACAACCATCGCAGCATACCCACGGACACATGCACGCAAGACAATGCCCGGTAACACGACACCACTACCCACCGAACCACGCAAGCACGCAGATACCCACGACAGACCGCACGCGGCATCCCATCGACACACGCACACAGCAATCGCGCCGACCAACCAGCGTAGCAATACCACGCACACGCACGCCATAGTCCCATTCGCGACATACCGAGGTACGCACCGTCCAGCAAGTCCCCCGAACACGCTCGCGATCGGCCCGACCACGCACGCAGCATGCCCACCGAACAAGACACGCCAGCAATTCCCATACCGCACCCACAGCACGCCAGCATCCCACTGCCGACGCAATGCAGAGCGTCCCCACCGACAACGCACGCAGCATCCACGAGTCACAACGCACGGCCAGCATCGACCACCGAGCCAGCCACGCGATCATCGCCCACCGGACACCGACAGCACGCAGAGCCATACCCACAGCCGACACAGCACACCAATCCGCAGCCGAACACCAAACGAGTGCAAGCATTCCACGACACCACGACGCGCCCGCATTCACACCAGACACGAAGCACACGCAGGCAGCTCCCAGCGGAGCACGCTAATCCGGCGTGGGGGTGTGGTTGTGTGGAGGCGGGCAGAGGGTTCCACGGACACCAGCACGGCAGCATCCTCCACCGATACACGAGCAGCATCACCGACACCGCTACTGCGATACCCGCACGGACACACCGCACGCAAGCATCCACCCGATAAAAGAGCGCCGCAATCCACGACACACCGCGCACGCACGAGCATCCCACCGACCACAGCACGCGCACTGGCCACCTCGACGATCACCTACGACAGGCATCCCCGACGAACAGTCATCTGCAGCATCCAGACACCACGCGACCGCCCACAGCACATCCCGCCGGAACCACGCAGCGCGGCATCCCGACGACCACGCAACAGCAACATCGCCCACCGAACACGACGCACGCGGGTCACGAACACCAAGCCAGCGGGCGTACACTCCCAGCGACAGCACACCGCACAGCAGCATCTCACGCTGACCACACGCGCGTGCGATCCACGACACACGCCGCAGATCCCATCCGAACACACGCACGCGCATCCCACGACCACGGCACGCAGGCTCCACGGACACACGCAGGCAGGCATCCCCACCGAGCAAAGCACGCAAGCAATCCCGCCGACACACGGCCAAGCCAAGATCTGACACCGACACACGCACGGCCCGAGCATTCTCCACCCGCACACCCCGCATGCAGATCCACGAACACTGCACCGCAGCCAGCACCGACACACGGCAGCGCAGCATCCACGGACCGCACGCAGATCACCACCGACACACGCACGCAGCATCACGCGAACACGACAACGAAGCATCCCACCGACACACGACGCAGATCCACGACACACGACGCAGATCCAAGGACACAGGACGCAGCATCCCCACGACACAGCAGCGCGATCCAACCGAAACAGCACGCAGCATCACCGGACACACGAACCAGATCGCACGAGCACTCGGACGCGGAGGCATCCCAGGCCGACAGCAGCCAGCATGACCACCGAGCACAGCAAGCGAGCAGCCACGACACGACGAAGCACATAACGAACACGGCACGCAGATGCCCCCGTGACACAGCACGCAGCTGCCACGCATCTCCATTTCACCCGTTTCGATCGGAGCGCGACGCACTGCCGTCGTGTATTAGCAAATTCGCAGAGCTCGATCACGCACGGGATGGGGAGACTGAGGAGAGAGTGCTAGTCCGCGAAGAGTGAGGCCTCTGGTCCGTTACAGCATGCCGTCACATCGGAGATGCCAACGTTAAAGTGAGCATGGTCAAGCGTTTAAGTGACAATGTCACGCTTAACCGAGACAGAATTTGCTCGTGTAGGACGAGTGATGGAGACGGAGGGGAGGAAAGGGAGAGGGAGGAGGGGAGAAGTATGAGGGAGAGGAAGGAAGAGGGAGAGGGAAGGGGTGAGAGGGGAGAGTAAAGGCGAGAGAGGGCGAGGGAGGGGAAAGGGCAGTGAGAGGAAGAAGAGCGAGAGAGAAAACGGAAGAGGTATTTGAGGAGAAGGAGGGGGAAGGAGAGAGGAGCAGGAGAGAGAGGAGAGGAGAGGAAGAGGGGAGAGAGAGAGTGAGGGGGAGGTGAGAGAAGGACAAACAGCCTGTTGCGTAATTAAACAGTCCTGAAAAGGTATTGACCGTCCGCGCCGAATATCGGTCGTTGCCTCCGGCATATTTTACTATTATATACTATAGAGTATATATATATATTATATATATATATATATTGTTAATTGGTAAGTAAGTTCGGTACATGCATGCTAAACGAGCTCCCTCCCCAACACACTCTTTCTCTGCTCTCTCTCTTCTCTCTTGCCTCTCTCTGCTCTTCTCTCGTCTGTCACTGTGCACTCTCACTCTCGCCACTTGTGATCCATCTCTCTCTTTCTTCCTCTCTCTTATCTCATTCTTCGCGTCCTTCTTTCTCTGCCCTCCTCTCCTCTTACATCGCTCTTCTGTCTCCTTCTCCTTTCTGTCTTCTCTTGCTCTCCTTCTCCCTTTCTCCCCATCTCTTTCTCCGGTTACTGTACTGTCAGTTCTTCCGCGGACCCCTTGCCCTCTCTTCTTCTTCGCCCTTCATCTCCCTCTTATCGCCTCTGCCCCTCGCTCCCCTCCGCTCTCCTCTCCGTCCTCGGTCTCGCGTTGCTGCCCGCCGCTTCTCCCTGCGCCTCTCTCTCTCTTCTCTCTCTCTGCTCTCTCTCTCTCCTTCGCTCCTCTCGCTTTCTCTCTCTCTCTCTCTCTTCTCTCGTCGGGTCTCTCTCTCTCTCTCTCTCTCTTCGCCTCTCCCTCTCCTCTCCTCTCCTCTCTTCCTCGTCTCTCTCTTTCTCCTCCGTTCTCTCTCTCTCTTATCTCTCTTCTTGTCTCTCGGCTCTTCTCTCTCTCTCTATTCTCTCTCTTGTCCCTCCCTTCTCTGTCTCTGTCTCTCTCCTCGCCTTTTTTTTTTTTCTCTTCTTTTCTTTTTTGCTCCTTTTCTTTCTTTTCTCTCTCTCTCTCTTCGCTTCTCTCGTCTCTCATCTTCTCTGCTCCTCTCTCTCCTCTCACAAATCAACGAATTACGAGCGAGCGACAGAAAAAAAAGCACGCAGACGAGAATTGCTGTTACCGCGGGTGCGTTACCGAGACCTT
>NW_014580059.1:21301-22154 GCF_000485595.1 Priapulus caudatus | reverse complement strand
TGCTGCTGCTACTGCTACTGCTGCTGCTACTACTGCTGTTGCTGCTGCTACTGCTGCTACTGCTGCTACTGCTGCTACTGCCGCCGCTGCTGCTGCTACTACTAGCTGCTGCTGCTACTGCTACTGCTGCTGCTACTACTGCTGTTGCTGCTGCTACTGCTGCTACTGCTGCTACTGCTGCTACTGCCGCCGCTGCTGCTGCTACTGCAACTGCTACTACTGCTGCTGTTGCTACTGCTGCTCCTGCTTCTGCTGCTACTACTACTACTACTACTACTACTACTGCTGCTGCTGCCGCCGCCGCTACTGCTACTGTCGTCAAAAGTTACCTCGGAATTACGCCAAGCCTGTCGCGCTCGCGCGTGCGACGACAACGACCACGCACGCGCCACTCATTTTAAAACGCAATTCCAGTTATTGCGGGAGAGATCTAGAAGACTTGTAATTTCACGCCGCTAGCTTCGCGCTTGCTAGCGGATGGGCGAGTGAGTGTGCGAGGGAGTTGGGGAGGGGGTTATCTAAGTCCCACGGATTGTGTACATACACATGTATGTAACGAGGGAATTACATGATTATAGTATATCCGTTCGCGGCTAGCGCTGCTGATGCGACGGCTTCCACTCAATCATTTCGCACAGGCAGATCAAGCTCCGTGACTCCATTAAGGTTATTAATGATAAAAAATGATATTAATTCATAGATTTTTATCGTAATTTTGAAAATTATGATAAAAACCCATGAATTATATATATAACGTTGTGATGGAATTGTGATGTCAAGATTCAATATCAGCGAGTTCATCCTCCCTCCCTCACGTCTCTCTCTCTCTCTCTCTCTCTCTCTCTCTCTCTCT
>NW_014580059.1:19118-19460 GCF_000485595.1 Priapulus caudatus | reverse complement strand
ATAATGCCAACAGAGAGAGAGAAGGAGAGTGCGAGAGAGAGAGAGAGTGAGAGAAAGAGAGAGAGAGAGAGACCGTATGCAAGCAACGGGTCTAATTTTATATTTCCAATTAAGCCCAATCATCTTATTCTCTTAATTACGGAAGCCAATTATTTAAGTTTTTGCACGTTAAAGTAATCGGATAGAAAGAAATGCCAGAAAAAAAACACATAGATGGGTTTAGGGTAGGTAGTAGTAAAGTATAGGTTTAGTCGTAATGAGAAACGAGCGCTCAGGGAGAAATCATAAAAGAGAGGACAGAGAGAGAGAGAGAGAGAGAGAAAGAAAGAGCTAGAGAGAGAG
>NW_014580059.1:17060-17636 GCF_000485595.1 Priapulus caudatus | reverse complement strand
ACGTCGCGCATCTACGTCGGCGGCGGTGGTGGTGGGGAGGGGGGAGGGTTCACGTTAACTCTTTCTTTTTACGGCGCACAGAGATTCGACGCTGCGAGGAAGGAAGGAAGAGGGAAATTCGAGACTATCAGATTATTCATCAAACTTCTGCATCTTATTTTTTTTGCGGGTCGTAATAAGATCATAATAATGCCAACAGAGAGAGAGAAGGAGAGTGCGAGAGAGAGAGAGAGAGAGAGAGTGAGAGAAGAGAGAGAGAGAGAGACNGAGAGAGAGAGAGAAAGAGAAAGAAAAGAGAGAGAGAGCGCGCGAGAGAGCAAGGGAGAGCAAGAAAGAGAGAGAGAGAGCGGTCGTGTGGGCGGTCGTGTGGGCGGTCGTGTGGGCGGTCGTGCGTGGGCGTGTGTGTCTGCGTGCGTGGGCGTGTGGGCGTGCGTGTGCATGCGCGTGCGTGCGCGTGCGCGTTCATGCGTGCGGGCGGGCGGTCGTGTGGGCGGTCGTCCGTGGGCGTGTGTGTAAGCGTGCGTGGGCGTGTGTGCGTGCGCGTTCATGCGTGCGGGCGGGCGGTCGTGTGGGCGG
>NW_014580059.1:14678-15525 GCF_000485595.1 Priapulus caudatus | reverse complement strand
TCTCTCTCTCTCTCTCTCTCTCTCTCTCTCTCTCTCTCTCTCTCTCTCTCTCTCTCTCTCTCTCTCTCTCTCTCTCTCTCTTGGGACGGGGTAACGCGGTAGGAGGAGGAGACAAAAAAGAAGAAGAAAAAGCGTAGGAGAAAGAGGGGAAGGAAGGGAAGAGGATGGAGAGGCGGAGGAAGAAAATGGGGAGCGTGAGATGGGAAGGAGGAGGAAGGGAGAGACACACTTACCTCTCGTATCGACAGGATCCGCGTTGGCGCCGTTGTCCAGCAGCGACTTCAGAATCTCCAGGTTGCCGCTCAGCGCCGCCTGGTGGAGAGGAGTCATCCTGCAAGCAGAGAGACGTGACGTCACGATGAGCACACGGAGTCAGACACCAGTCATCGGTGTGTGAGGTGGGCTGCTACCGCGCGTGCGTGCGTGCTGGTCATGCGTGCGTGCATGCATGCGTGTGTGCGTGCGTGCCGGTCGTGTGTGCGTGCGTGCGTGCTGGTCGTGTGTGCGTTTGCGTGCGTGCGCGCGTGCGTGCTGTTCGTGCGTGCTGTTCGTGTGTGCGTGCGTGCGTGCTGGTCGTGCGTGCGTGTTGGTCGTGTTTGCGTGCGTGCGCGCGTGCGTGCTGTTTGTGTGTGCGTGCGTGCGTGCGCGCGCGCTTGCTGGTACTGTCTGCGTGCGTGCGCGCGTGCGTGCTGTTCATGTGTGAGTGCCTGCGTGCTGGCAGGTCGTTAGCGCGGTATCACCGCTGCCGTTAGATCGCGCGGTTACGGTAGATGTCGTTTACGAGCTGATAGTTACTGATGGCTTCACTAGTCCTGCTTCAGTGATGGCTTCACTAGTCCTGCTTCAG
>NW_014580059.1:12435-13359 GCF_000485595.1 Priapulus caudatus | reverse complement strand
GCTCTCTCTCTCTCTCTCTCTCTTTCTCTCTGTTTCTCTCTCTCTGTCTCTCTGTCTATGTCTCTCTCTCTCGCGCGCGCGCTCTCTCGCTCTCTCTCTCTCTCTCTCTCTTTCTCTGTTTATCGGTACGTTAACAACATGTCGACCGCTCAGCAGAAAACATCATGCACCTGCCAATTCCATTCAACCGCCGCCTTCAACCCGCAGAAAGCGTTCCTAACCCCTTGCCTGTCGACGTCGTCGCTTGTCACATCACTGCTGTCACGGAATCACGCAGGCGACCAATTCCCGCTATCGTGCGCGCGTGCGTGCGTGCGTGTGTGCGTGCGTGTGTGCGTGCGTGTGCGTTTGCGTTTGCGTGTGCGTGTGCGTGTGTGTGTGTGCGTTTGCGTGCGTGTGCGTTTGTGTGTGTGTGTTTGTACGTGCGTGCGTGTGTGCGTGCGTGTGTGAGAAAGAGAGTGCGTGCGTGCGTGCGTGTGTGCGTGCGTGCGCGCGCGCGCGTGTGTGTGTGTGTGTGTGTGTGTGTNCTCTCTCTTTCTCTCTCTCTCTCTCTCTCTCTCTCTCTCTCTCTCTCTCTCTCTCTCTATCTCTTCTCTCTACCTCTCCCTCTTCTCTCTCTTAGCGAGCCGACAGCGGCAAAATATGAAGAGCAATCTAATGTATAACTTCTATAGTAACTCTCTCTCTCTCTCCTTCTCCACGCGCACACAGAGACTAACAGACAAAACCTAACACGCGGCGTCTTGCATGACAGCTTAATTAGCGGGTTTTCATCATCATGCGCCATTAAGCGCATTTATAAATTTATTCGATGTGCAGCCGATGTGTGTGTATAAGAGAGAGAGAGAGAGCGAGAGAGAAAGAGAGAGAGAGGAGAAAGGGAGAGAGAGAGAGAGAGAGTGAGAGAGAGAGTGAGAGAGAGAG
>NW_014580059.1:10565-11057 GCF_000485595.1 Priapulus caudatus | reverse complement strand
GAGAGAGGAGAGAGAGAGAGAGAGAGAGAGAGAGTGAAACAGAGAGAGACATACAAACAAACAAACAAACAAACAAACAAACAAACAAACAAACAAACAAACAAACAAACAAACAAACAGAGAGAGAGGGGAGGGAGAGGGGGGATAGACACGGACCGTGCCACCAAGGTGATCCTTTAATAAGACACATCTCCCGACCGACAGCGCCGCATGTATCCATGGAAACGGACAAATATCAGCCGATTTCGACAAATATAAGCAGATCTTGACAAATATCAAAGGATTTTTTTAAACACTAGACTCTAGAGGGAAGAGAAAAGAAATATTTCTTTGCGCTTTCCTGCGTCCGATCGGCAGAGCGGATATTGCGGCAGCGGCAGCGACGACAGCGGTGACGGCAGCAGCGGCGGCAGCAGCAGCACTAGAGGCAGCAGTAGTAGTAGTAGTAGCAGCAGCAGTAGCAGCAGCAGCAGTAGCAGCAGCAGCAGTAGC
>NW_014580059.1:7619-9064 GCF_000485595.1 Priapulus caudatus | reverse complement strand
GAGAGAGAGAGAGAAACTCACACAGAGAGGACACGGCTTTCGCCCTCCGCTCCCGCGCAGCCACAGCCGCAGCGGTTCCACGTGCACGCATACAAAATTACATACATACGTACGTATTACACACCCGTAATGGCATTAATGTCTTATTTATCTCGGCGCCTTTGGCCATCCGAATGTCATTCGACGGAACATCGATGAATTAGCAAGGCAAACAAGCGAGGCGAGCGCCCCGAGGGAGAGTGCGGCAGGCAGGGGGCAGGGACAGGAGAAGCTAGGGGAAACTAGGTGAGGCTAGGAGAAGCTAGGAGAAGCTAGGAGAGGATAGGAGGAGCTAGGAGGAGCTAGGAGAAGCTAGGAGAGGCTAGGAGAACCTAGGAGAGGATAGGAGGAGCTAGGGGAAACTAGGTGAGGCTAGGAGAAGCTAGGGGAAACTAGGTGAGGCTAGGAGAAGCTAGGAGAAGCTAGGAGGAGCTAGGAGAAGCTAGGTGAGGCTAGGAGATGCTAGGAGAACCTAGGAGAGGATAGGAGAAGCTAGGAGAAGCTAGGAGAGGCTAGGAGAGGTTAGGAGAACCTAGGAGAGGATAGGAGAAGCTAGGAGAAGCTAGGAGAGGCTAGGAGAGGCTAGGAGAAGTTAGGAGAAGCTAGGAGAAACTAGGTGAGGCTAGGAGATGCTAGGAGAACCTAGGAGAGGATAGGAGAAGCTAGGAGAAGCTAGGAGAGGCTAGGAGAGGCTAGGAGAAGTTAGGAGAGGCTAGGAGAGGCTAGGAGAAGCTAGGAGAAGCTAGGAGAGGATAGGAGCTAGGAGGAGCTAGGAGAAGCTAGGAGAGGCTAGGAGGAGCTAGGAGAGGCTAGGAGCTAGGAGAGGCTAGGAGGAGCTAGGAGAAGCTAGGAGAAGCTAGGAGAGGCTAGGAGGAGCTAGGAGAAACTATAGGAGAGGCTAGGAGGAGCTAGCAACGGCTAGCTGAGGCTAGGAGAAGCTAGGAAAGACTTGGAGAAGCTAGGAGCTAGAAGCTAGAAACATCTAGCCTGCGTGCGTTACGTACATGTTGTACTTGTAAAGGCTAATGCACGTGCACGGACGTGCACGCACGCGCGTGGTTCGTCGCTTCGTGTTTGTTTGCACGTGCGTGCGCGCATGCGTGCGTGCGTGCGTACGTTACGTACACGATGTAAAGGTTAATGCGTGCACACACGTACACGCACGCGCGCGCTTCGTCCGATCGTGTTTGTTTGAGATTTACGACGTAAAAAACTCTCCGGCTGCAAAATATTGTCGACCAACGTAAACCCGGTGGAAATGTTAAATTAATTAAATGCAAATATTTCCTTGAGTAAACACTCGGGAACGCCGCAAGGGTTCGCTGGTCCACTAGTCCGCAGGCAGTAGCATCATCATCATCATCAGCAGCAGCAGCAGCAGCAGCAGCATAGTAGCATCAGCTCTC
>NW_014580059.1:6807-7609 GCF_000485595.1 Priapulus caudatus | reverse complement strand
TAACAAGGTTCCAACGACATTTGTTGCACTCGATATACGGTGGAGTGAGAGGAGCAGGAGGGAGGAGGGGAAGGGGTTGGAGGAGGGAAGAGAAGGAGAAATAGTTAACAAGGTTCCAACGACATTTGTTGCACTCGATATACGGTGGATTGAGAGGAGCAGGAGGGGGAGGGGGAGGAGGAGGGAGGAGGAGCATGGAGAGGAGAGGGTTAACGATGTCCCAACGACCTCGTAACACGATATGTTATTTGATTTATATTCGGGTCGTTCGTTATTCCACGCTGGATGAACTAGCTGAGATAACGCACCGAGAGAGAGAGATAAACATACACGCACGCACGCACGCATGCACGCACGCACGCACCCACGCGCATACGCACGCACACACACGCACACACGCACGCACGTACGCAAATACAAACGCGCGGCGCAATTGCTGAATTCAACTAAACCAGACCAATCTAACGCATGCTTAGACACTGTCACACACCAGTAGGTATGTATATATGTATATAATTATGTATATATGTATATATATGTACTCTCTCTCTCTTTACGCGTAAAATACAAATAGATGGCTCACGATTAAATGTTTATATGGGGCAATAAATATATTTATCGGAGAGTTAACGTGTTAACGTGAGAGAATATTCGTTCTATTATTAATCGCATACATGTACATTTACATGCATGTGCATGCGTAAGTGCGTGCGTGCGTGTGCGTGCGTGTTTACGTGTGTGCGTGTGCGTGCGTGCGTGCGTGCGTGCGTGCGTGCGTGTGTGTGTGTGTGTGCGCGCGTGT
>NW_014580059.1:4728-5807 GCF_000485595.1 Priapulus caudatus | reverse complement strand
ACACACACACACACACACACACGCACACGCACACACACACACATACATATATATATATTTGCTTACCCGTCGGAATCCTGGATGTTGACATTGAGCTTCTTGCTGCTTCCGAGCAATTCTGAAACAGACGAGAAAATAAGCCATGAAGTTACATAGCAGCAATGACGGGAGAGAAGTGACATCGTCAACATCATCGCCACCTCCGCTATGACGGGCGATCCATGGCAGTAACATCGTCAACTTCACCGCCACCGCCGCTGTAACGGGCGATCCATGGCAGTAACATCGTCAACTTCACCGCCACCGCCGCTGTAACGAGCGATCCATGGCAGTAACATCGTCAACATCATCGCCACCGCCGCTGTGACAGGCGATCCATGGCAGTAACATCGTCAACATCATCGCCACCGCCGCTGTGACAGGCGATCCATGGCAGTAACATCGTCAACATCATCGCCACCGCCGCTGTGAAGGAGGCCATAAGCAACTCTATTTAGCTGTATTTGTGTACAACAGTGGGTGGAGAGAGAAAGGCATGAAGGGCGAAGAAGGGATGAGAGAGATAGGGAGGGACGGAGGTATGTATGGGGAGAGGAAGAGAGAGGGAGGGTGTGAGGGAGGTAGTTAGAGAGGGAGGGAGAGAGCGAGGGAGCGAGGGAGGTAGGAAGATAGTGAGGGAGGAAGTCAAGGAGGAAGAGGGGAAGGGAAAAAAGAAAGGAGGGATGGATGTAGGCAGAAATATGAGGAAAAAGAGAGGGAAGAGAGAGAGAGCGAGGAAGCGAAGACGGGCGGGATAGGATTGAGATAGGAACTAAGGGAGACAGGCTAAGAAACAGCGAGGCAGTAAACAAGGAAGGGAGGGGGGACATAGGCCTAAGTAAAAAAGAGGGGGAGCGAGAGCAAAGGGGCGAAGGGAGGGATGTGATGGAGATAAGAACTTAGAGAGACAGGAAAAGAAATAGAGCGAGGCAATGAAGGAGGAAGAGAGGGAGGCTGATATAGAATGACAGGAAGAGAGATGGCGAGGCAATGAAGGAGGAATGGAGAGAGGGACATATATGGAGGTGGGCGGCTATACA
>NW_014580059.1:0-926 GCF_000485595.1 Priapulus caudatus | reverse complement strand
TCAGCATCACAAGCTCCGTCAGTATCACAAGCTCCGTCAGTATCCCAAATCCCTCCAGTATCACAAACTCACTCAGTATCACAAACTCCCTCAGTATCACAAGCTCCCTCAGTATCACAACCTCTCCCAACATCCTATTATCCAAACCACCCTCTCTTAGTATCGCAATGTCTCCCAACATCCCAGCCACCCAAAGTCTCTCAGCCACACATCCTCGTTCAGCCTCTCTCCCCCTCTCCCTCTCTCCCTCTCTCCCTCTCTCGCTCTCTCTCGCTCTTGCCACATGATCATCATAATCTCCCATTCCCGCATCTTCCCAGCCTCTCATCTTCCCAGCATCCCGCCTCCATCGCACAATCAGTATACTGTTATTTATCAGCTCGCCGCACGCCGCCACCCCAACGTCGCGCCCGCCCACTAACAACAGGACACACACGCACACGTACACACGCGCACGCAGCGCACACAACACGATACACACGCATAAGCAGTGTGCACACACAAGCGCACACACGCGCACGCGTGCACACACAACACGTGCACCACACAGCTCATCACGACAACACACACAACACCACACACAACACGCGCCGCGGCAGGCGCGCAGGCGCACACACGACAAGCGACGTACAGCGCACGCGCACGCGCGCACGAGCGCGACACACAACACACGCACACACACACACACAACGGCCATCACAGGCCACACACACACACGACGCGGCGCGGGGCCGCGCGCGCACAGCACGCGCATGCAGACACACGACACACACAAACACAACACGTGCACACACACTACCCGGCCAACGCAAGCACGCACGCAGCGCACGCACACACACATACACACACCACACGCACGCACACACACACACACACGCAGTCGCACACACACCACACACATACACACACAACACGCACGCACACAC
>NW_014580058.1:24671-28443 GCF_000485595.1 Priapulus caudatus | reverse complement strand
CCAGGTACCTATCTATCAAGAGCTGCTCTGTCTGATGACCTATCATGCCAGGATACGCCTGCGAAAACAGCTGCCGCATGACCGCGCCAAATTGCTCCGGCGTCTCGCCAAGCCTCCTGCTCCTACGGCGTAGCTCACTCCGATAAACGTGGATGCGCTCTACCGGATCGAACCTGCGTTGCAAACAGGCAACCATCCTGTCGTAGTCAGCACGCTGTGATCGTGGCATCTCTATCGCTACCTCCAGAGCCTCACCTTCTAAGCATAATCCTAATTGAATTCCCCATCCATCCTCCGGCCACTGATTGTAACTAGCCGTCATCTCAAACTTTATCAGGAAATTCTTTAAGGCGATTCCATCTCCCCGGCTAAAGTTTGGAGGTCTCCGTTCCTTCACAGGTACACTGCGCCACGGACTCCTCTCAGGTGCTAAAGGTTGGTCCTGCATCGACTCCCTCCGGGTGTACGGCATATCCCTAACCGTAGCCGTATCTCTTTCAGGAGCCTGTAAAATTTCTTTTTCCTCGTCAGGTGCAAAATCAGTATTCCTGCTGCCGTTCTCTGCTTCCAACAGGCTGCTATACGGTCGGGTCTGACGTCCCCAGTCTCTCTGTATGCTTTCCCGGCTTACTCCAGCGTGGGTTAGGGGTGCGTCGTATTTCTGTCCCCTTTCCTGTTCATCTTCTTCCCAGCTTTCCTTTAATCCTTTTCCTGATCCTGCTATTTTCTCCCTATAATCACTGGCGGCCTCCCGAGATCTCTTCCTATCCCTAGAAGCCTCCTCCGGGGTGGATACGCCATCGTGAAGGGTTGTGGGTACCTGTCCCCTTCTGAAAATAATGGACTCGCCCATACTCCCTCCTCCACGTAGCTGTGTCGATGACTCATTCGCCTCCTCGGCCGGCTGCACGCATTCCACCTCACCACGTCGAATCTCCATGGGCGTCAAAAACTCCCGTATCCTCTTTATAAAACTCGACATATTTTTATCCTCTGTTCACTATCCGTCTATATCACTGGTACACCTGCGGTTGCTACTCCTTCATGCGAACGATCCCGGACGAGCCCCCATTTTACCTGTAGTGCCTCTAGGGTAGACGACTACGGTTCGACAGACGTTAGTTGACAACGCGTGTCCAGTAGTAGGATCCAGTGTCCGCTCCTGTCGGTGTATTAAGGCAGGACGGTGATGACACGTAGCCGATAACAGGTGAATAGATGAACAGAACACGGTGAGATGCGGTTAACGATACGGTGATATAGTTTTTATTGCGTGTTACTGATGTACACAGGGTTCCCCTGCATTCGTATATGCAGCGGCCCTTTTAATAGTTTTATTGATCCCGTCTAATATCTACGCGTCGCCTTCCTTAGTCGGCTTCCCTCACGGTAGGTGTAAACCAGAGCCGAACGGGAGAGGGAAATAAAACGGGCGAAGAACGGCATTCTGGTGGAGCTAGGAGCGACTGCGAGGGAGACACCTGGGAGACTGTGTGGATCCACGCAAGGCCAGGACGAACTGTGCGTTTATCCTCTCTCTCTGTTCCTTCCTCCCTCCTCTCGCCTTCCTACCTACAACCTATCCCTGAAAAACAACTCTCTCGCTTTCTCCTCCCGTTCGACTGCTTCTCTCTCCTTCCTTTCCTTCGTCTTCGTCCTCTTCTTCTTCTTCCTCCTTCCTGGACCTGTACCTAAAAACACTGCCTCTAGCTGCGATTCTGTGCGGCTTTTATACTCAGCCAGCCTGCCGATTTCGACCGGTGGTGCAATCGCTGTGCCTGGCCGTACCGTGCATGACTCATTGCGATGTCGCAACCCGCCCCGCCCGTGGCTTGGCACCGATTATTGCGTCATCGCAGGCAACTCACTCCTAAGGGAATATTCCTCGTTTTCGCCCGACAGGCGGCAGCAGCAGTATGATCCAATATGGCTGCGCCCAAGGGTGTGCGTGTTGACATATCTTTATGTGTAATCTATATAATGTAAGGAGGATTCTATATATCAATATATATCGTTATTCTCTCTATACGGTGAGTTCAGTCTATTGGTCCCGATCTAGTCTACTACTCCTGTACGTGATACACCCCCGAGATCTCCACAACTCCCCCCAACTACTTATAGTATCCGCCCTCGGATACGCCTTTGTCTCCCAATTCTACCCTTCCAACATGTCCGTGAACTCGAACTTGACCACAACAACAACAACAACAAAATGAGACTGAAACGAAGTCTTTCCTGTTTCATATAAATATCTCCTATATTCCTATATTCAATTTGGACAACAATATCATGAGGTAGCTGGGTCTGTACACAATAATTAATATATATATATTTATAAAGAGATTACCTAGATATATTCCTGAGTTACATAGACAGGGTGGATGAATCCCTGCCTGGGTAGCAATATATATATCTTTATATATCTAGTTATCATAGATCACATGGCCGTAATAGTGTATAAATGAGTACATGTTTAAAATAACATAGAGGTATAAGTGTTCTCCTTTCTTTCCCTAATCTACATCCCCCGTCGCACTGCTTCCGCCTCGCTCTCCTTCTCCAGCTGCTCCCTATAAGCCTCCTCCTCCTCCATTGCTTTCATCGCCTTCCTTAACCGTCCTCGCCTCTCCGCTATTCTTATGTCACTGCGTTCCTTCCTCCTTGCCAGGGAGCCCGGCGACGGTACGCCGACTGGTCCGGCGGAGATCGCGGCCACCCTACCGCTCGCCGCGCTGGTGGCCTGGCCCTGGCCTTGGGCCGGCCTCCAGTTCCAGGCGAACGGTAGGTCCAGGAGGGTCACCTCCCTTTCAGGGTGCCGCTCCTCCCAGCATCGCTGCGGCGACCACGCTGCCCTCGCCCGATGAAATCGGGCCTCCCGCGCCGCCTCTCGCTCCGCCTGTCGCCTGCTGCCTATCTCTGCCGGCCAATAGCCCCACCTGGTTGCCTTCCTCGGCCGAGCTTGCCGGCCGCTCTCGCTCTCCTCCCCTCCGCTAATTGTCTCGCCTTCCCTTGGCCCCAGTTCCAACTCCATTGCCCCTACATAAAGAAACCAAAGTAAACCAAACCAAACAAACAAAAATCCACCGCGATGAGTCGATGATCTCTGGTGGCCGCCTAAACAAAACAAAACAAATTAAACGAAACAAAACAAGACAAGGGGCCCCCCCCTCTCTACAAATCCATCCTCTGGGGTGGTTTACGGGCTCTCGTCCCCCGCCTTAGACCAAGATCTGCTTCATAGGTCTGTTCCGTCACTTACCTCATTCCTCATATAATTGCCGGTCTCGCTGTTAATAATAATGGCCCTTGCATCGGAATTTTCCGTCGCCCCTCATCAATCGCTCTTCCTCGCCGTGTGCCTGTGGCTCCGCTCTGCCTCTTCTCTCGGGGTACTCGGCAATGCTTCCAGGTGTTGCCCGTTTATAGGCTATAAGCTAGTCGATGGCACATCTTTATCTTACTTGGCACCGTGGCTCTGCCTGCTGTATGACAATAGAGTAGGTCACTACGATAACGTGGACGCTCTAACCGGATCGAACCTTGCTTGCAACAGGCATACCATCCTGTCGTAATCAGGCAAGCTGTGATCGGGCATCTCTATCGCTACCATCCAGAGCATCACCTTCATATGGCATAATCCTAAATTGAATCCCCATCCATCCTCCGGCCAACATGTTGTTAACTAGCCGTCATCCTCAAACTTATCAGGAAGTGGCTTCAAGGCGTTTTGGCCAGTGTTTGGCGTTTGGCCGTTTGCGGTTTGGCGGTTTGG
>NW_014580058.1:21479-23320 GCF_000485595.1 Priapulus caudatus | reverse complement strand
TCTCAGGCTTCTCATCCCTTCTTGCATCTCTTCCCGCAGGCTTGACACTGGATCCTCTCGTTGCATTGCAGCTCGTATATACGTGCCTCCACCAGGTCCTGGTGGCGGTTTTCTACGATTTACGGTCTCCCTTGTAACTGCCTCAAACTGTGCCACCCGAGTTACTGCCTCGTCTAGCGTGCCTGGTCCCTGCAGGAGTGCGTAGCGTTGTGTTTCGGCATCTCCTATCCCGTCCAGGTACCTGTCTATTAAGATCTGCTCTGTTTGATGACCTATCATGCCAGGATACGCCTGCGAAAACAGCTGCCGCATGACCGCGCCAAATTCCTCCGCCGTCTCGCCAAGCCTCCTGCTCCTACGGCGTAGCTCACTCCGATAAACGTGGATGCGCTCTACCGGATCGAACCTGCATTGCAAACAGGCAACCATCCTGTCGTAGTCAGCACGCTGGGATCGTGGCATCTCTATCGCGACCTCCAGTGCCTCACCTTCTAAGCATAATCCTAATTGAATTCCCCATCCATCCTCCGGCCACTGATTATAACTAGCCGTTATCTCGAACTTTATCAGGAAGTGCTTCAAGGCAATTCCATCTCCCCGGCTAAAGTTTGGAGGCTTCCGTTCCTTCACAGGTGTACGGCTCCACGGACTTCTCTCACGTGCTAGCGGCAGGTCCCGCATCGACTCCCTCCTTGTATACGGCATATCCCTAACCGTAGCCGTATCTCCTGCAGGTGCCTGTGAAATTTCTGCTTCCCTGTCAAGTGCAAAATCCGAATTCATACTACCGTTCTCTCTCTCTCTTTCAGAATGCTGCCGTGCCGTTCGCTCGTACTTCCCCAGTTTCCCTGTACGCTTTCCTGGCTTACTCCAGCGTGGGGTAGGGGTGTGTGGTATCTCTGTCCCCTTTAATCCTGTTCATATTCTTTCCAGCTTTCCGGCAATCTCCTCTCCGATCTTGCTATCTTCTCCCTAGAATCCCTGGCTGCCTCCTGAAATACCTTCCTGTCCCTAGAAGCCTCCTCCGGGGTGGATACGCCATCGTGAAGGGTTGTCGGTCCCTGTCCCCTTCTAAAAAGAATGGACCCGTCCACACCTTCCTTTTCCTCGCTCAGCTGGTGTGGCGATGAGTCATCAGCCTTCGCTGTCCCCTGCATGCCTTCCACGTCGCTCCATCGATTCTGCGTGGGCGTCAGAAATTCCCGTATCCTCTTTATAAAACTCGACATATTTTTATCCTCTGTTCACTATCCGTCTATATCACCGGTACACCTGCGGTTGCTACTCCTTCATGCGAACGATCCTGGCTGAGCCCCCATTTTACCTGTAGTGCCCTAGGGTAGACGACTACGGTTCGACAGACGTTAGGTAGTAACGCGTGTCCAGTAGTGGGATCAGTGTCCGCTCCTGTCGATGTATTAAGGCCAGGACGGCGATGAGCACGTAGCAGATAACAGGTCGTACCAGATGAACAGAACACGGTGAAATGCAGTTAACGATACGGCTATATAGCTTTTATTTCGTGTTACGAAGGTACAAATGATTTCCCCTGCATTCGTATATGTAGCGGACCTTTTAATAGTTTTATTGATCTCGTCTAATATCTACACGTCGCCAGCTCCGTCTTCTTCCCTCACGTTCGTCCTCGCCTTGCGTGGATCCACACAGTCTTGCAGGTGTCTCCCTCGCCGTCGCTCCCAGCTCTACCAGAATGCCGTTCTTCGCCCGTTTTTATTTCCCTCTCCCGTTTGGCTCTGGCTTACACCTACCTGAAAAACCTGTGCGTTTATCCGCTCTCTGTTCCTTCCTCCCTCTTCTCGCCTTCCTACCTACAACCTATC
>NW_014580058.1:10813-17081 GCF_000485595.1 Priapulus caudatus | reverse complement strand
AAGGGGCACTGCATGCAGTTTGCGCTCGTAGTAGACTACTGCGCATATTGCGCATGCGCTGTGTGCGCCTTTGCAAAACAAGAGACGCCTGCGCGCATGCGCACTTATGAGCGTCCAGTTTCGGGCGAGCGTCCAAATACGCCGGTGTACCGGCGTATTTGGACGCTCGTAGTAGACTACTGCGCATATTGCGCATGCGCTGTGTGCGCCTTTGCAAAACAAGAGACGCCTGCGCGCATGCGCACTTAGGAGCGTCCAGTTTCGGGCGAGCGTCCAAATACGCCGGTACAGGCCCACGTCGGTCAGCGAACAACAAACGTAAATAAGTATGGTTACAAGCAGGATGATTCGGACACGGAGCAGTACTAGATAAACTAATTAGCTCTAGCATTAGTATCCTAGAGCTAAACTAACCTCGTAGAAACTAGTCTTCAAAGTCTAAAGGATGATACCGAAGACTAACTATAAATAAATCGAATGTAAGTTGTTTCTTATGTATAAATTATGCAGATTCTTATGAAAATCTTACCGTCTGCATTCACTATTCCAATTGCGTATTGATAGAGTGATAACCTTTACGGTTAACGTAGTCCTTCTCAACTGCTTTACGCGGCCCTTGAATTCTAATATGCGTGCAGTCTACGCAACCGATTACGCCAGGAAACCCGACGAATGCGACGATACTATGAAAGTTAGCTTTCCGCATTGCTACTTCCACTTGGGCTGTCGGCCATTTGATTAACCGGCCTTGTAATCCAACTAGTGCATCGGTAACGGCTGCGATGGCTCGACACGCGGTGGATTAACTCACTCCAAAACTGTCTGCTATTACCTGTTGAAATGCACCACTCGCAAAGCAAAGGGTGGGGCCATTAACAGTACCCAGTGTTAGGGTACTGGCATCCCTCTCTGCGAGTGTATATTTGGCAACTCATCACCAATAAGTCCAAACAATCTTTCAAGACCCTGCCGCGAAAACCTATATCTGTCGTACAATTCGCGATCAGTCATGATGTTGAAGTGGTCGTCGTGTTTGCGATATTCTTTTTGTTTTTCGGGAACTGGGGCGTTAAAAAGGTAAAAATCAGCCATTTTTAACCCTGAGTTAAGAGTTAATCCAGGTTCGAACCAGAGTTAAATTCTATCTCTGAGTTAGGCATATTTAACTCAGAGTTAAAGTTAATCCACGACTGTGAAACGGAATTTAACTCTGAGTTAAGGAATTGAACTCAGAGTTGGGAGTTAATCCACGACTGTGGAACCGGGTCCTGAGCACTTAAATCACGTTGATTTAAGTGCTCTGGTTATACCACAGACTAACGGATGCACAGACGAGAACAGACCACTATTAAATCCTCCGTAGGATCCTATACTTAAGAATTGAATTTCAGGAGCTGAAAATAGTATTTCGACCGAGTGGCAATATTAAAGCTAGGTAGCCATGTACTTCAGCTGTGCACCATTAGAGTTATTACATATGTTGTCCCACCACAGTTGTCCGGCGTTTTAAAAAAATATCGTGAATTTACTAATCGACACCACATTTGTGCCTGAAAAACAGTCGCGCAGTCGAATGGGGGCCATACATTGAAAGAATTCGTTTTATATTACCAGTAACCATCCACCCATCTCCATGTGCATGTCATTGACACACACGATAGCCAGCCTAAATAATGCAACCACAAAACTACACGTCAGCTTTAGTGCACGAGCTGCGCGCACTTCGATGGTCCGTCACATCATCTAGCCAGAGCTCTGCTATAACCTAAGGGTGTTGCTATCCCCCGGGCGCGTCTATTTTTTCCGTACCGCAAATGCGTAAACTATGGTCCCTATATACAGAAAGTTGCGCCATGACGAGTCGGAAAAAATCGGTCACGTGGTCGCTGGACGACATGTTGTTTCCAAATGGATACGCACGGCTATGGCCGTAAGCAGGGTCGTAGTGGCCTCCCAAAAAGTGCCACTGCAGAAATATGTATCGGATGCGGGGGGTCTGGGTGTACTCCCCCCCAAAAAATTTGAAATGTAGAGCCTGGAAATGGCATTTCTTGCATTTTCAGGCTATGTTGAAAGCAACCAATTCTGATAATTTTAAAAGGTCAATTTGTAAATTTCGAAGAGGAATGTAGCTAAAGCTGATGTTTTGACTAAAGTATCTAAAATATATATTATGAGTATGATAACTAATAAAACATTATTTACAAAATTGTATTGCGCGCAAGATGTGCGCGCAGCGCTTCGGATCAACACCTCCTTTCGGCAACGCTTCTCTAGTATCCCGTCTCATCTGGATGAAATCTACAAAGATAACATCAAAAAATGTATTTGCAATATTACAACAAATGTGCATTAACAATACTTTAGAGAATATAAATGTCTGTGCTAAGATACATCAGATAGTTTAAAACAAATGCTGGGTTATCGAGATCTTTAATATAAAATTAGAATCTTACCTGGAAATATGGTTGAAGGTTCCGTAGATCCATAGTTGCCCCAAGTAACGTGCACATCGCCTGATTGGAATCATGACCATCCATAGTCAGGGAGTGGTGACGAAGCCACACTCGCTTAATTTCTGCAAACACCCCATCATCAAAGAAGTTTGTGTTTCCGCTGAAAGGGTTGGTGTGAAGAAGAAGGCAACCGGGGCTTTCCAGCCACCCCTCAAGCCAACAACCATAAAAACAAGAACTTCTTTTGCGTTTTTTCTTCTTCTCCTGTTCCAAGGTCGACAAACCCCAGCATCTTTTGCGAATGTTGATCATATATCACTTGCTGACGAATAGCCATTACATCAAGTATGAAGGAGCAGCTGTAAAAAAACAGTAGAACATGCAGTCATATATAGACCCATCTAAAATTGTACAAGAATATTTAGTAATAATAATAACCAAATTCTATGGAAAGTCACTTATTACCAATATGTATACACAGTCACAGGTAACACATGATGCAGTTTATACAAGGTGTATGCCAAAACAAACCTGTACAAAACTCACTGAGTGTATTTTTCAGGGTCGCTCTTTTTCTTTTCAACAAGTGTGTTGATCATAGCTGTGTTGATCCCTGGATTTGAGTCCACTCTTTCTAGCCATCTACAAACAATTATTGGACAATTATTGCAATGCACTGCATAATGATAAATCTACTGACATTAGTTATTCCTTTCTTACAAAAATTAGCCAGGCTAAAACAGATGTACTCGTATGGCTCATCATATACGTGTACATAGAAAATCTGTGCTATTCTCACCACAAATAAACAGAAGTAGTACAAGTAATTAAGGTGTTTATTAGAGAAAATAGCAATTGAATTTGCATGTTTGTTTGTTATTATGATATGAATGTTATAAATATGCACAGCAAGTTTTTCTGTTACCTTCTAAGTGATCTGGGTGAAGGGAGTGATGTAAGGCTCTGTCTGATGAACTCGTATGCTTTCGGGGAATACAGGTGCAGAGTAAGAGCAAAGGATCTTTGTTCCTCGGAATATTCGTGGTGCTTTTTCACGAATAGATCTATTGGGAGATCTATAATGTGTAAAATACCAGTTGTTTTGTCAAATTTAGAAAATGCTTTTATGTAGCATAAAATTCGACCTGCTTTATCACCATTGAGATAACTACTAATGATAAAATATTATCTCATGTTCACCATACCTGCAAAGAATTCCAGCTTTTCCTCCAATTCTGATGTCAGCAGATTCTTTTGCAGCTGTGTAAACAAGGCCTTGCAGGTTAGTTTGGCGCGCTTCTCGCGAGCTTGCAAGTTCTTGTTGTTCCTGGACATGTCCTCCAGGCGACGTTCAGCCGAAAACAGCTTTGACTTCAGTTTGGAAGGACTGTCAATGCTGTAACTGTGATCCTGTACATAAAGTAAGAAATTTGTCAAATTCATATCAACAGATATTTGTGATTGTATGACAAAATATCCAAACGGCATCATGTACACCTATGTGTCCTTCACTAAAAACAAATTACTCCAGTCATATGCAGATGTGTCAGACACAAAGATCTTCAGTACCCAGGGTATGAGAATAAATATAATGATGTACTAAATAATAACAGGTTTTTAAAATAGTAACATACCACAGAAACACCAGCACTAGTCTGTGGTGGCTCCTCTGGAAGATGTTCCAGTTGGCTATCATCATCCTCGCCAACCTTTCTGCTTGAATTCTTTGTTACTCGAATGGGCACTTTCTTCGGCTGTAAAAGAGAGCCCCTAACTAAATTCCTATGGATGCTTACTAGAGCATATACATGTACCTCCATTTTCTCTCTACTACTAGTATATATACATTAATCATGGTATTGAGAAAGTGCACTTTTTTAGACATGTTAAATAGAAAAACATATCTGACATGTTAGTTAGAGAAAATCATATATTTGGCATTATTTTAAACTTAGTTTGCTATATACAAAAAAACAACGTTTGTAACAGTGCATGACTTACAATGAGATGCTCTGGCAAGTCAAGCACTGAAGGGATAGCATTTTCTCTTAGACGGGTGGTCTGTCCGGTCTTGTCCAGGTCTGATTCCAGGAAATGTTCACTGCACACAATCTTGAGATCGATCCCCTGGTTGGACAACTTCCCTGCGGCAGGCCCTCACCCATTCTCTGTGAATATGAGCTTTCTTTTCCTTATTTGGGAACCTTGAAATATAACACATGCATTATTATCCATGCCATTGTGTCAGCTAGAGCAGTTAAAAAAATAAACAGGACCTTAAATTATAACATAAAGGTAGATGGTGGGCAAAATTACCTAGGATGCCTCATATATATCAGGTTAAGGAGGATGAGTGCAACTAATGGCTACCATAAAATGTATCATAAAGATATTTGTTGCCACCTTTTTGTATATGAATATATGATATTACTAATAATCAGTGCCTGATAGTGGTAATCAACATGCCATAGCCGGCATATATGCTAGTAGCTAGTACAAGCTGTCCCAGATAAATTTTACATTACCACTAAATATTGTGCTACATTCACTTGTCTGGTGAAAAAGAAATATAAGAAATTTGAATATAAATAATTTTTAAAGAATGACAGTACTCAATATAGTACTACTGGGGAACCCGGACCCTACTAACAGACTAAGCCCCAAACAGTCATATTAGGCCATTGCCACTGATAGCCAAGGGGTCTGTCTGTGCTGGATGGTGTGTTTTCATGAATGAAAAGTGAGTCATTTTCCCATCCTATAATATTATATGTTAGTTAGATTTCTATGCATTTTACACTCATTATAGCCTACCGTTAACTGATTATTGGTCTTGATTAACCTTAGACATGTACAACATATTAACATCACGATAGGGTAAGTCGAATTCAGATGGGAATTGGCAATTGAACTTGTGTCCGCTGTTGTATCGGCACGTGTTTACATGGGCGAATACAGTCATTTTTATATTAATAATAATAGCACATTTGCACACCTTATACGTACTTATGGAACGAGATTCCTTTTTCCTTTGATTCTCTGTTTTGTTGATTTCCACAGTGGATAGCAAAACATTGCGTAACAACTGTTCGTCGCGAGCTTTGTACCGATTTTTGATCGCTGTTGAAATAGCTATGATCAGCCATATTTCTACACTGTTCTGCCCAGCATGTAATGTTCCAATATGGCGGCGCGGAATCTCGTTTGAGCTACTGATAGTTCATTGGTCGCGGCCTGTCTAGTATTATAGAATAGGATGTCTATGGGTTATACCACACCAGGACCCGGTTCCACATTCGTGGATTAACTTTCACCCTGAGTTAAGGTTAACTCTGAGTTAAATTCACTAACTCTGAGTTAGTAAACTCCGAGTTAAATTTGGGTTTCATAAACATGGTTTAAATCCTGAGTTAAGTAACTCAGAGTTTAAATATTTTAACTCAGAGTTAGTATCCCATAATTTCCAATAATAATAACAATAGAACAAACGCCAGCAGCAGACGAACAAGCTAAACGCAGCAATGGTAGGAATGAAGAAGCGTTCACCAAATTGTTCTAGTGCAGAAAAGGCACTGCTAGTGGAACTTTATGAGTTTAACAAGAGTGTGCTGACATCGAAGCTAACAACAATATTACGAACAAGTGCAAAAACAGCATATGGACAGATTATTATTATTGTTATTGAGTTATCTTATATACCCGGCAGCCGGGTAAATAATAAAGAGGGGGGTAAGGGGGGGGGTACTGTTCACAGTTCACAGTAAAAATAAACTGCTTTTCACATTTCACAGTGAAAATAATGCTCTTTTCAC
>NW_014580058.1:3479-10448 GCF_000485595.1 Priapulus caudatus | reverse complement strand
GTTACTTGGTGTAAGCATGTAGCACTGACGTATACTCAGACAAACTCTTCACCATACGTTCATTATTACAGTCTTCAGGTATACACTATGAAATTAAAATAGTTTCAACATGTGAAGGGGACATTGTTTACACATACCACAGCTACCCTTCGTGCCATTTTCAATAGACGACTTCTTTTCAACACAGCTGTTTCTTTATTTGGAGTGGATATACTCTCGTGCTACTCTGCAACAATCAAAAATATCCATCCTAGTTTTTACTGGAGTTTTTAATCTGCTCAAACTATCATCCCTGAAGACTCATTGGATAATGGTGAACTAGTGATTGTGTTTATCAGTTGAACTTGAATGAGTGCAAATTAGAACAAACAGTATCATTAAGTCGGATTTGTATCAGCTACGGAATTATAACCTAATCCAAATCAATTGTGTCTGACATGTCACCAAGATTTAACCTCCCTCAAACTTGCCTCAATTTAACTGAGGATCGAGTTACAATAACATCAATGAGAATTTCCGTCTACCAATAGGCTACCAAAGAGACACTATTATGATAAAATATTAACTTGCCGTCATAGTCACTATAGTACTTTTAAGACTATTAATGTGTGCAACTTGTGATACTGCGACAAAAATATATTTGTGGTATTATTTAATGCAAATTTGAATAATAATAACATTTCGTGTCATATGCGAGCAATTCAATACAACAAGATATATTAACAGGTTATATTATGCTGTTATCGAGAACCACATCAACTGTGATTTCTCACAAATTATTTTTTAAACAAATGTTTGGAAACAGTTGTGAATCCAGTCAATGAATTACAATTTCTGGCTATGAACGTACGAAATAATGCATATATGACAAATATTGTATTTTAAATTGACTACGTCACGAATTTTCTATGGCGTATATTTGTAAAATTTTTGTTGTAATTTTTTTACATGAAAAGTAAGTAGGCCTATACTAACGGGACTAAATGTATCCTCAAATTCTTACCTGATAAGATTGTTTCTCAACTAGTTAAAAATCCAAAAAACCTGGGAAATTTGATATATTGATCACGACATTAAATGCTTGCTATGGGCTATGTTGACATAATGAAAAAGTGGACATAATTTTTTTACTTTTACTATTTACGGTGACGTAATCACTTTAAGATACATATATGTATATTGTACAGGTTTGTGCACGGTACTCCTGTGCACAGTTATATATACATAGAGAGAGATATTTGCGTGTAACCATTTACTATCCCGACACACATTAGTGATACAATTCATAATTTCAAAAACCGTAGTAATATTCACAAACCTATTAATTAGTTTAGTAGACAAAACAGATCAGCCAACAGAACATCACTCCTGTAACCAAAAGGAAGACTTAACCTGAGAAATTTATTGTCCAATTCAGACAGGGACATTTTGCAATGTCATTCCAACTGGATTGAACAAACACAGAAGTCTAGCAGTGGTATATATGCACAGCATGCAGACGCTTTACCACTGTTCTTATATTCCTTGCGATATAACTTCACCTATGCATTCACACCAATCTGTATTTAGATAGACTACAGCTGAAACCCGATGGCTCACTCAATAGCGTGCACGATCATATATATATATATATGCGATGATAGTAATGTGCTTTTCTTAGGTAACTTGCCACCGGGAAAAACAAAACCTGTCATAATCAAGTAGTCAACATATATGACTTTACGTAGCCATGCACGTATATAACACGTGTTTGTATATATCTATGCCATAAATTATTGCAATTAAAGTGAAACTACTATTACAAGAAGAAACTCATCTTCTAAAGCCACCTGCGTGCACCTGTTCTTGGGTAAGATCTAAACCAATGCAAACATATACGTACACACCCATACTTGGCAATGACTTGTGTACAATTACATCATATCAATAAATGTTTGCAGGTTTGTATATTTTCAAATAAATATATTATTACTCTGTATATTTATGACAATAAGAGATGTCACATCTTTACAGTTCTTTACCTGTTTGCAACATATTGCAGCAGTACAACAAAGAAAACTGTCCCATAAGTCATGAGCAGAAGGAAGACACGAACAGTTTCAGTTGTTTTGTTGGACACACTGCACATATGCGCAAATTATGAGTAACACAAATTAAAGTGGATAAACCTCGCAACAAATAGCCTATATACACCTGCTGTGAGCATACTTGCACTATGCAAACATCACAAACTGTTCGCATTGAGCCAGAAATGGGCTCTGAAGATGAGTATCTTGAATTACCCTGTCGGACACGGTTTTGGCGAAAATACAAATAAATTATGTTGAGCGAAGTGTCAGAAGACGCTAAATAGTAGCATTACGCTAGCGCAAATAGTTCCTGGAACGAAAACACTATATTTGTTTCCTGATTGCATATGTAATGTAGATAACATGTGATTTAAACAAATTTCACAACTTCGTACCTGGTAAACATCAAACAATAAAGTATAAAATGTGTTATCACAGAAAATAACTGTTAATGCAGCACAACGTTCGCTCGGCTGTGTACCAGATTAGATGTGTAACACTGTAAACATCCTGTAGTGCTACTTTCGTAACTTTCTTTGAGATTTTATGAAGAAATGTTGTAAAAGTAGCAATAGTGAATACAAATAAGTTGTAGTAAATTTTTGCAACATAGGCGAGCTCACAGTTGGTATATATATGCATCTAGCTGTGAGGTTTATCCACTTTAAACAAAACAGCCACTGACTTAATTATCGGAAAGACAACACAGGCCGAAATTCTACTGGATCACGAGCAAAGCATATCACGAGTGGCCATCGACCGAGGCCATGAGGGCAATAATAGGCACTTGTCGTCGTTTCCTGCACTCACTACACGGGCTCGGCGCCCCGGTAGCAGGTGGGACGCACGACATTGGAGTGCAGCATCAGCAGGCCGCAGACAGCGCTGAATCCCGCGATCATGCTCAGCACCTTCAGCAGCCGATCCTGACTCGAGTACATCTCGTGCGGCAGCACCTCGAAGAAGGTCAAGTAGAGGAACGTTCCGCACGCCTAAACAACTATAGATACACAGTTTTCACAAATTTATATTAACCGCCGGGTTGCAGAATGTATAGTACCCACATACACGTGACTGACACAATAGCTGTTTTGTTATGTCTGAAGTAAATAAATAAAATAATTATAGAATATAAAAACAACAACACCAACCACACGGGTTAGTGGTAGAGATGACACGCACAATGTATGATTAAATTCGAAAATTCGATAGACGTGCGTGCGCGCGATTGTTTCTGCATGTGTTTAATTGCTTGTGCGCGTGAACCTGCGTGCGTGAATGTGTGAGTGTATCGTGTCATATTGTCTAGGTGTCTTATTCAAAGTATCTCCGTATATTCTTGTATCTCTAGTATATTGTTAACGTTAACCTCGGTCGCTTAATATCGACATTATAATTGTAATTAAAGAATAGCAGTGAGCGCGATTTCATAGCGATACACGTCGGACATGTATTTCATGATACATGTTGCGTATACCAACGCGGTTTTTTATTTCCGTGTTTTAAATTATTATCACGAGTGCGTTAAGTAGATATTATTGTGACATTTGTGTATTTTCATAAGAATTTCACAAGTATTTCATAAACAATAATAAAAAATAACTTCTTTTTCACGTGCAACTTTTTACTGTAGGACTAAATGAACGCAAAGTTTCCGGCGTTACAGTAGAAAAGTGTGCAATGCCAATGAAATGTTATCGAAGGGTATTTTTCAACTCAATTGGCGACCCATTGCAAGAGCATCAATCGTTCGCGAGACCGGATGCAGCTTTGACACTCCCTGTATGCTGAACTGCAACCGAACTGTGTACTACACTGCAGTTTGTATATTTCAGGTTGTTGTTGCCTTGATAAAAAACGCTGTTGGACTGCGGTTTGTGGGCGGCTTTTCCTGTTGGACCGGTTACGAGGTGAGGTGCAATCATGATGTCAAATATCGTGCAATAATGCCCTGGCATGTTGCGACTCAATATATAATATATATTCGATGTTAGTCGTGTCACGCTCATGTTATACCAACATTGTACGCATTTGTCTACGGAATTAAACTTTAATATTATTATACACATGCTGTAAAGGCAGATGATATTGAATTAATTTTCCCTCACGGCATTTTCCGTGCAAAACGTGCGCGACAAAATTGAGCCAACCTTGGTACACATGCGGTGCTACAGGTGTGACGCCTATAGTGTGTCGTATGATCGTCTTATCTGTATCATTGTGTTTCATGAATACTTTCATCTACCAAAACCTCTTGGATACACGCCATTTAGGCATCGTCACGAAATCTTAGCCGCCAACGGAAATAATTGTGCGAAATTAATTATACGCGATTGCGACTTAAAACTCTCAGAGCCATTAGTAAATAGCATGCGTAACTGCCACGAAGCAAGCACGTTGTCATAATATGAAAAGGAATTTGATTGTCCCGCTCTCATCCGGGCGTAATAAAACATTGGAGGTATCATAGCTTAAACAGCAAGCAACAAGGTTGGAGAACATGGGTAGGAGATAAGCTGACGCTACGTGGTCGCCAGTAAGATCGCGAACCTCCCAGACACGGGCCAATTTTAATAATCCTTATATTTACCGCGCAAACCCAGCTGGTTTACTTGTAAATTATATAGTAATTGTGCGTACACTAATTGCTAACGCGTATGGTATTTGGATAGCATCAAGAGTACAAACCTTGCAGCTTTTGTGCTCTTGATAGCATGAGTCACGGGATTTGACCTTCGTAGCTACTATAGTTGTACGACTATTATGTTAGATTGATAGCTTACACTCCTACTGACAGGTACGTCACCATCGACTTGCGCAGAAATACGTGTCTATACGTGAAATACGCGCAGAAAAACCTCTAAATCCATAGACACGCACGCACACGCACTCGTGCGCACGCGTAGACGAAAGCATGCACGGGCGCACCCACGCGCACACACACGCTCGCGCAAGCACGCATGCATGCACATACACCAATAGATACTGCATGTATATACACAAGCTTGTGTACGCAATGACTACCATAAGTGAATTTTAGGAATAGAATGTTTGTATCTCTAGTATAGCAACACCTTTGGCCAGACCACCCTGCAACAACCACGGTACCCACCAGTTCCAACTCAAATAGTTACTAAATGTTACTTCGGTTTATTGCAGGATAGGCTGCCGATATGGATCTATTCTGCCGCCATAACAGAACCACTTCTAATTGACAGTAGCCAGCCAGGAATATGCTGCGTGACGTCACGCAGGCAAGGCGACTATTGTCTGGAGACGGATTACAGGGTTCTCTCCGCGCGCCGTCCCCAAGTTTGGTTAGGTAGAATGATGCTGTCGCATCACGTAGTGCAGTGAACGTATACGGACCGCGCTGCTGTCAATAGAAGATGGCCTACAATCCAACCGCGTCGCCACATAGTCTCACCACTTAGCCACATAGCCACTTAATTATAGTCACATAGTCTGGCCACATAGTCACCGGCTACATAGCTTACGGATATGAGCTGCAGCTAATAATTTTAATATAATATAATATATGTATATATATACATATATAAATAAATATATATATATATATATATATATGATAAATATATTATATCAAATATATTATTTATTATTTATAAGTATATTTATATTTTTTATCATTTTAATTGATCTGAAATAATACACATTTATCATTTATTTACTTTCTATTTCTCATTAAAACCTACCGTGACCCCACCCCAACATCAGTATGCATAGCTGTGCAGATTCATGACCGTTCCATAAACGCCTAATTAATGCAATCACCTTCGTGCTGGTTATTGTAGGAGTAGCACCGCTCTGTTGGTCAGAACCACACTACTGCAGCGCCTACAGGATGAGTTTCGTGCGGAAGGACAAGAGCGGCGCCGGAAAAAAAAGTGCTGGTTCGGTAGAAAGGTGCTCTGTCAATGGTCGATTCTGATGGTGCAGTTAACGGTGACTCCAGCTCACACACTGACGGTCGTCAGCTACAACGTATACGAGCTCCCGTATTTTGTCTCTCACAGCGGTCAGCCAGAACGCACGTGTCGAATCACGCATGCGCTGCTGAGACAACTTCCAGAACTCGATGTCCTGGTATGTATATATATAATCATGATCAGGAGTGAATAAATACAATTGTGTTTTTTATTCAATTCTGAGAAAAGGGTATTCCACGTTGGCACGTTTCCAGTGCACGTAGCACGTAGCACGTAGCACGTCGCACGTATTCCACAGTGGCACGTTTGTTGCGATAATATCAGGAGTGAATAATAATAATAATAGATATATAATTTATAATATCTATTATTATTCACTCCTGATAACATCTGTGCAAGTCATCAGCTAACACATTAGCTCAATGAATAGTGCCGTGTACCAGCAGCACGCACGTATATGCGCAATGCAGTACAATGCGCAGAGATGAGCGGGATTTCGCGACGTAGTAATTAAGATAAAGAATTGTGCTTTCGAAGACGAGTGTAAATATTTAAAGTTTAGATTTACCAACTAGGCCTATAGTAGGCCTACGGCATGGCCATGATACGGTCTAGAAAAGAACCCAATGGAATTATTAATGCTACGTGTTTAGTTTGTTTACCTTGTGCTTATATTGCTTTGTTTTATAGCAATTTATTTATTTATTTTATTTCATTTATTTATATTTTATTATTTGCATTTTTTAATTGTGTTATTTCGTTATAATTATTGTGAAATATTCGTTGTGCTTGTATGAGTGTAAAGCATAGAGGTAGGAGATAAAAATGAAGCACAAGCACACATTCAAATGTATTCTAAACTCGAAACATGCCTTTGTGGTTTAAAATATATTCGACTTTCTTAAACTAGTATTGTAAGAAAAGCACGACTATTATATAGGTACGACTCA
>NW_014580058.1:0-2424 GCF_000485595.1 Priapulus caudatus | reverse complement strand
AGATTCATGACCGTTCCATAAACGCCTAATGAATGCAATCACCTTCGTGCTGATTATTGCAGGAGTAGCACCGTTCTGTTGGTCAGAGCCACACGACTGCAGCGCCTACAGGATGAGTTTCGTGCGGAAGGACAAGAGCGGCGCCGGAAAAAAGTGCTGGTTCGGTAGCAAGGTGCTCTGTCAATGGTCGATTCCGATGGTGCAGTTAACGGTGACTCCAGCTCACACACTGACGGTCGTCAGCTACAACGTATACGAGCTCCCGTATTTTGTCTCTCACAGCGGTCAGCCAGAGCGCACGTGTCGAATCACGCATGCGCTGCTGAGACAACTTCCAGAACTCGATGTCCTGGTATGTATATATATAATCATGATCAGGAGTGAATAAATACAACTCTGTTTTTTATTCAATTCTGAGAAAAGGGTATTCCACGTTGGCACGTTTCCAGTGCACGTAGCACGTAGCACNCTTAATCCAACCATAGGTGGACAGTACCGAAAACTAGTGTCATACGTAGACATTTTCTATACGCTAATATATCTACAGTACTGCATATATTAGTGTACATCTATATTAGTGCTTTTAGGGGGTATAGACAGATATTTGTTAAAACTATTTAAAGATAGATATACACATATATCATTACATGTCTACATATGGTGGGATTAAGATATATATATATACTCCTTTGGCTTTTAATTTTAGTCAGTTCTCTGCACCATGCCTAGTCTCACTGCATTAATAACAAATAAAAGCTGATAGGGTCTATGTCCCCCAGGGTACTGCCGGAACGTACCCTGGGTACGGTCCGGTATACCGGAACGTACCCTGGTACTAAATACTACTATCTAATATGCCGGACCGTACCTCGCCTACTCCACTAACGAGTCTAGGGTTAGGGTACTCCCTAACCCTAACCATAACCCTAACTCTAACCCTAACCCTAACACTAACCCTAACCATATCAGCTAGATAGTTACCAGGGTACGTTCCGGAATACCGGACCGTACCCAGGGTACGTTCCGGCAGTACCCTGGGGGACATAGACCCTATCAGCCAAATAAAAGTCCAAATTTTGCTCAAATCACGTTGATTTCGCGGCTGTTTAAAGTCATGCAATTTAAGAGCAGATTATTTAAAGGAACAGTAGCCTCTAGATTCTAGGGTTATTTTCAGCTAATTTAGGTTATAATTGCGCTACATAAAAAGTTTCATGGTTCAATCACCATTAGAAATATATTTTTTTTTATGTTTTAAAACTAACGACTACAGTTTGATTACAACGACGGTGGCGCCACTCAAAGCGCACGATCTGAGAAGTTGCGCAAAACCACTTTCCAGCCAAGGGCTATACAGACCGAAGGTATTTCTTATTTATTCATTTAAAAGCAAAAGGATTGTAATATCTTATAAACGACATATAGTTTCAGTTATAATATGGATAAATTTGCCCTAAAATGAATATCGTTCGGTTAAATAGCATTTAGGTATAAATATAATTGCACTTTTGTGATTAGCCCTCGGTCATTTACCTGCAAAATAAAAATGCAAATACGCAACTTTTTCAGGGTGGCAGCACGGTCGCGGGTGTCATGGCGCCGTTCAAATTTCGTAGCGTTGATGTGTAAATAATTAATTAAGTATCTGGTGATAAATACATGTGGGTATAGACGATTTGTTATACAGTAAGTACAGTTGTATGCAGTAAAATCCTAGAGGCTACTGTCCCTTTAAACTAACTCCTTGCGTCGTTTATAATCGAGCAACCAGGCAGTCAGGTACGCCTGCGATCTTTCTAGATTGCACTGATATTTTGTGGTTCTGACAGAATACGGATTTGACGTTGATGTTTTAAACCGTGTAATATTACGGTAAATTCTTTCTAGTACATGTTTTAGTCTGTGAGGTGCACGAAAAGGACGAAATACACCGTTAAGCGCTCACCATTGTCTCATATATAAATATATATATATATATATATATATATATATATATATATTATTTTATATCTCACGTACTTTTGGCGCATCCGTAAACCACCGCTTTAGTCCGATCAAATCGAGGAACGACCTTAGAAGTTTTCCGGCAGACTAAGGAAAGAAGGCAGGCCTGCGCTCGGCCACCTGACCTCAATATTTATGTCATACCGGCCAGTCAGTTATAGTACTCATGGTTCTAGCTCTATGCACGCTCACTTTAGCTTACCAGAGCGGCGTCGGCGTTTGTAGTATGTGCACGGTGCGAAGCCGATATCGCCTGCAGCCTGTGCTATGTCTGCGTTTCGCGAAATTGACGAAAGCCACACACGTTGCATTTTACACGGAACGTTACATATTTGAGATTAGGAGAGGAACTCGCACGTACCTCGTCGGCCTGTCCTAGCCATTGATCTCTTGCGCGCGCGCTCTCTCTCTCTCTCTCTC
>NW_014580057.1:18623-21378 GCF_000485595.1 Priapulus caudatus | reverse complement strand
GATGCGGCCGGTGACGTAGCGGGTTCACTGTATGTCACTAACAATGTCTAGTACTCCACTTTCCTATCTCTACACTGATATACATAGACCATGCGGGGTTAGCAGTAGCGGCGTTCCACTTGTGTCCAGTGCAGTAGACAGGTCCTCAGTTTGGGGGGGATGATATTTCGCTGTGTGCGACATGAAAGAGTGTGGCGCGAGGTAGCGCACACACCGAGAGCGCCTCGGCGCAAAGCCGCTTAATCGGTGGGGTCGCGTGGGCCGCCCGTTAGCGGCGCCCTGAGCAGGGAGCAGGCGCAGGGCCAGCCCTGGCCCGGGGTCGCAGGGGCGGGGCCCCGGAAGCTTTTGGATTTTAGCAATTTATAAAGCCTTCCAAGATGGCGCGTTTTGAGGCAATTGAAAAAAATATGATTATTGTTAAGCTGGCAATTTTTGTGAATTCTAGTGGTAATTATTTTCTTTGAATCCCAGAGGCTCTTAATAACACAGCGCCCCCCCCACACACAACAACAGTGCGCAGATCCAGAAGATACTTCTAGGGGGGCGATCATGGCGAGTCTCAAGGGCACGAAGCACCCGGAGCTCCCCCTCCCAACTGTGTGAGAATTGGTAAATAAAGTTGCAATCTAAAGCAATTTAATTTTGTGGACAACTTTATGCATAAGAATATCAGGATTTTTCTCCATTTAGGGACGTGTCCCCCTCCTGTTTTAGGGCGGGGGGGGGCCGGTCCGGGAATTTTGTTAAAAGTAGAACCTCTTCGGAATGCAATTTCCTGCACTATGCAGGCCAGCACTATTAAACAATCTTCATCACAATAAACATCACTTGTTGAGCTTGCAGTATTTTACCTTTTGGGAGACACCCAAAGACTAAATACTTACATACCAAATCTGTGTCTCCGCTCACTCTCTCTCACTCTCGGTTACCAAGTGCAGACTTACTTGGCTAAAGATACTGATGCCTGAAAATTCTAGAGGGGGGCGACCGCCGCCCCCCCGCTCGCCTACCGACCCCCCGTTGACGACTACAGCACTGGAATCATCTTCGCCTGAAATTTTGATAAAACGTATATTTTACTGAGAGGTTAAACTATGCCCAAAAAATCATGAAGAAAAACCAACCAGATTGAACAAAGTGCATATCTTCACCCCTTATACGAAATCGGGGATATACTTCGTCGGGTCTCAGCACCCCCATCCCCCCAAAAATGATGGATGGAAATGATTTTCCATTGACATCCCCTGTGAAAATTCAATATACTCCAACTCTCAATAGCGTCTATTCTAATTTTTGAATAAAGCCAAGCGCATTTAAGCTTTTCATGAGCAGCTGATAAGACTGCGGGATTTTTGAAAAAAAAATCGTATATGGGAGAATGCGTACAAAACTTTAACCGTCTGAAGTTCAGTAAATAAATAATGTCCATTTCTTGGAACAGGTTACAGCCATTTACAGGATTATGTATGTTAACACGTTCCATTTCTATAATAATACTGTATTTGTTTTTTTTTGGAGAGTATGAATACCGCATGACGGATTGTAGATTAATAATTCCAGTATTTATTTCTGTAAATCTTAATTTTCCTTCATTTTCTTTCCTTGAAGTAGGGGGGAATATGTCTATATACAGCGTAGACATAGGAAGAGGGAGTACAGACATTGTATGACACAAGTGAACCCGCTACCTAACCCCGCATGTCTATATACAGCGTAGACATAGGAAGAGGGAGTACAGACATTGTATGACACAAGTGAACCCGCTACCTCACCCCGCATGTCTATACAGCGAATAGATCCATCATCTTCAACGATGGCATATAGCCTCGAGTTTTTTTATTAGGTTCATAAGAGAGACGTGATCTGTATGGGAACGGTGTGCACAGCGGGATTTCAATACCTACTGCGAAAGGATCCAGATAACAACACCTTTGTGAAGTCAAAGTAGGCGCAATAATGAAGACTGGTACACAAATTGTGTCGCGCCTGGTCGAACCTTTTAGAATTTAGGTTGCAGATATTGGCAGATGAAGCAAATAAAATTTATATGGCAGAATGGATGAATTAGGGGATGTAAATATATATCGTAGATAAATGGTCATTACATATCACTATCATCATCATCACTATCATCATCATCATCCACATAATCATCATCGTCACCATCCACATCATCATCATCATCACCACAATCACCATCCACATCATTATTATCATCACTATCATCGTCAACATCACCATCACCATCACTATCATCGTCAACATCACCATCACCATCACTATCATCATCAACATCACCATCACCATCATCACCACAATCACCATCCACATCATTACCATCATCACCATCCCCATCGCCATCACTATCATCATCAACATCAACATCACCATCATCATCATCATCATCATCACCACAATCATCATCAACATCAACATCACCATCATCATCATCATCATCATCACCACAATCATCATCAACATCAACATCACCATCATCATCATTATCATCATTATCATCATCATCATCACCACAATCATCATAATCATCATCATTAGCATCATTATCATCATTAGCATCATTAGCATCATAAGCCCCTCATCATCATTACCATCCTCATTATCGTCATCATCATTATAATGATCATTAACATCAGCTTCTCAGCTCCCCGTTACCGGGGCCTCAGGCTTAGCGGTTTGGGGACCCACCACCCCGTACACCCCACCCCCAAAACAACCCCACTTACCCCACCCACCC
>NW_014580057.1:0-18155 GCF_000485595.1 Priapulus caudatus | reverse complement strand
TAGCAGCAGCAGCAGCAGCAGTAGTAGCAGCAGCAGAAGTAGCAGCAGCAGCAGTAGCAGCAGTAGCAGCAGCAACAGCAGTAGCAGCAGCAACAGAAACAGCAGCACCACCACCAGCAGCAGCATCATCATCAGCAGCAGCAGCACCACCACCACCACCACCAGCATCATCATCATCATCATCAGCAGCAGCAGCAGCAGCAGAAGAAGCTCTCCGCAGGCGATACAAACCGCACCTCCAATATTTGCGCAGGCGGCTCGAGTGTGCGTCCGCCAGCGGTGCTGAAAGAGCCGAGAGAGAGAGAGAGAGAGAGAGAGAGAGAGAGAGAGAGAGAGAGAGAGAGAGAGAGAGAGAGAGAGAGAGAGAGAGAGAGAGAGAGAGAGAGAGAGAGGAGAGGAGAGGGGAAGAAGGGAGTCGGGAGAGGAGGTCACTGTGGGGCGTATCATATATAAATATAATATATATATATTAATATATATTATATATATTATATATACTTGATATATATATATTATATATAGAAGATGAGAGGAGAGAGAGAAGAGAGAGAGAGAGAGAGAGAGATGAGAGAGAGAGAGAGAAGCCACACAAAAGAAGATGCCGCCAGCCTGAATGCCGTGGGGGACAGGACGGGGAAGGTGAGACGGGGTCGGGAGGGGGAGGTGGGACCGGGCTGGGAGGGCGGATGAGGGGGAGTGGGACGGGCTGCGGAGGGCGGTGAGCGAGGGGAGGTGGGACGAGCCTGGAGCGCGATGTGAGGAGGAGGTGAGCTGGCGGGGGAGGAGGAGGTGGACGGGCTGGGAGGCGGGTGAGAGAGAGGAGGTGGACGGCTGGTGAGGGCGGGTTGAAGGAGGCAGGTGGGATCGAGCTGGGAGGGCGGGGGCAGGAGGAGCGCTGGCCGACGGGCTGGGAGGGCGAGGGGAGCGGGGAGGTGGGACGGGCGGGAGCGGGAGCGGGGAGTGGGACGGGCTGCGCGAGGCTGGGGGAGGGGGAGTGGGACGGGCTGGAGGCGGGGCCAGGAGTGGACGGGCTGGAGAGCGGCAGCGCTGAGAGGAGGTGGAACGAGCGGAGGAGCGAGTGGGACGGGCTGGGGAGGGCGGCGGGGAGAGCGTGGGACGGGCTGGGAGCGGCGGGGGAGGAGAGGTGTCGACGGGCTGGGAGGGCGGGTGAGGAGGGAGTGCGACGGGCCTGGTGAGGGCGGGTGAGGACGGAGGGTGGACGGGCTGGAGGGCGGTGAGGAGAAGCGTGGACGGGCTGGCGAGGGCGGCGGGAGGGGGAGGTGGGACGGGCTGGGAGGGTGGGTGCGGAGGAGGTGGGACGAGCTGGGAGGGCGGGTGAGGAGGAGGTGGGACGAGCTGGGAGGGCGGGTGCGAACCTTGCCCATGCCCCCCCCTCCGACATCTTCTTCCGTGCGACACGAAGAAACTGATTAACGCCCGCTAGTTAGATTATCATCACTAATCAACCAAAACCACGCCCCTCCCCCGAAACCACGCCCTTCCCCCGAAACCACGCCCCTCCTCCCGAAACCACGCCCCCCTCATCCCGAAACCCCGCCCCTCCTCCCGAAACCACGCCCCCCTCATCCCGAAACCCCAACCCCTCTTCCCGAAACCATTGCAGCATGGAGAGTGGTGGGGGGTTGATTCATCATGAATAAATGAATAAATGAGAGGGGCCCTAATTGAGAGGTCTGCTAATATAATAGTTAGTGATCACCGTTCCAAGCCAAGATGGGAGGGGGGAGGAAGAAGGTAAGGGAATAACTCGTAGTCATTTTCAGTCTTGGAGATCACGAGAGTCCCGAGAATCTGCTTTTCATTGCACGTCATGCTTTCCTGTCCCTCCCTCCCTCAATCTCTCGTCTCGGCCTCTCTCCCTCCTCCATCCATCCCTGCCCATCTCGGTCCCTCCTCAGTCCTCCCTCCAGTTCCCTCCATCCCCCGCATTCCTCTCTCCTCCCTCCCTCGCTCGTCTCTCTGCTCTCCCTCTCTCCTCTCTCGCCACTGACTCATCCCTCTCTCCGCTCCCTGCCATCCCTCCCTCCTTCATAAGGCTCCACTACCTTCAGCTTACAGCGAGGTGTTTCTACCCACAATGGCCAAAAAATCATAACATCAAGGCAACAACTGCAGAAACGTTATTTGACTCGCAAATTTACTGATTGCAATTATGCGCGGCGAGCTCCGTTTATCCTTACATATATGTGCCCATCAGTCGCGCGCTGCACCGCCCGGGGTGTTCCTACCTACTATACTGGCGCCTGCGTAGCTGTGACTACCTAACTAGAAGCGCGGCAATAGGAAACAAAGACCGTCCCACTGGACAGATGGCGCTTTGCAGCTCTGGCTGTGCAATTCAATGCTGTATGCCTGAGTTGTAGCGAAAGGAGGCACTATGCATGCAGTTGGGGCAAGACTACTGCTGCTAATTGGTTGCTGGGCCGATAATGGATGACGATTGATGGATAGATGATGATGATATGATGAATGAAGGGGGGGGGGGGGGTCGGTGATGCTAACTGCTGGCTGCTGCTGTCTGCCGCTGCTACTGCTGGGCTGCTGCTGCTGCTGGCTACTGCTGGCTGCCGTTTACTGCTGCTAGCTGCTGCCTCGCAACTGCTGCTCTAATTAGTAGTGTCTGGCGGAAGCATGACACGTTGGTCAAACTCGTTAAAACAGCTTTTCAAACCGCTTGTGTATTGCCCGGCGCTTTTCGCCTAGTATAGCGCTGCCGGTCAACCCATGAGCAACGACGCAGGTTTATGACGCTTGGAGATATGGAACCCAAGCTTTGTGGTTTCGTGTGCGGGCATGTTATACCGGTACGGCAATCCAGAGCAGGAACCGCGAACACGCGTGATTAAGAACGATGCACGCACCACGCACGCACGCACTAACAACCACGAGCCTCCGCACGCCCACGCTCGCAACGGTAACCATAGGCCCGGGCGCCGATCCGCACGCAGGCGAACGCACGCACGCACGCAACATACCAACCCCGCGCACGCACGAACGCGACGCACGTACGGAACATACGCCAACGGCCCACGCACGAGCATGCACGCGACCCACTATCATGACCACGCTCCGCACGACGCTTCGCTTCGATATGCAGCACCCCTAGCTCATGGAGACGAAACACCGGGGCGCGCATGTACACAGGGGGCACACACGCACGCACGCACGCACGCACGCACGCACGCACGCACGCACGCACGCACGCACACACACACACACACACACACACACACACACCCACACACGTTCATGCGAGATTGGATAGACCGCACAAAAACCGTGTTTGAATACGTGAACCTTTAATCAATCGGCCAAATTGCCACTTCTTCCGCCGCCGCTGCCGCCGCCGCTGCCGCCGCCGAAACATTCGTCGAAAAATCCCCCAAATGCCACTCTCACTAGATGTACACCTCGCCAAATCAAATGCGGCCACTGCGTTAGGGCGCTAACTTCGCTACAAAGCTTTGCAGCAAATGCTATTGGCCGCCCGCGGCGTGTAAACGCTGGGGAGTGGTGACCGCTATGAGTGTGTGTGCGGCCCCCGCCGCCGCTGCCGCTCGGCACGCAATAATATAAAATGCGACGATTCCTACACAAACATAATTTAGCGCACAAATATTTGGCGCGGAGGCGTGAGTGTGAAAGAGGGGCGGCGGTAGGGAGAGGCTAGGGGGAGGCGTATCAGCTAGGGAACGACTAGAGAAGGTAAGGGCTGGGGTAGGGAGAGGCTAGGAGGAAGCGTATGCTATGGAAAGGCTAGGGAAAGGCTAGGGAAGGTAAGGGCTGAGGTAGGGAGAGGCTAGGGGGAGGCGTATCAACTAGGGAACGACTAGAGAAGGTAAGGGCTGAGGTAGGGGGGTGCTAGGAGGAAGCGTATGCTATGGAAAGGCTAGGGAAAGGCTAGGGAAGGTAAGGGCTGAGGTAGGGAGATGCTAGGAGGAGGCGTATCAGCTAGGGAACGACTAGAGAAGGTAAGGGCTGAGGTAGGGAGAGGCTAGGGGGAGGCGTATCAACTAGGGAACAGACCTAAGGAATAGAACTAGGGAGAAGGCTAGGGAGAGGATAAGGGCTGAGGTAGGGGGAGGCTAGGGGGAGGCGTATCAACTAGGGAAAGACTAAGGAAAGACTAGGGAAAGGCTATACTAGGGAAGGTAAGGGCTGAGGTAGGGAGAGGCTAGGGGAGGCGTATCAACTAGGGAACGACTAAGGAAAGACTAGGGAAAGGCTATACTAGGGGAGAAGGTAAGGGCTAGATGTAGGGGGAGGCTAGGGGGAGGCGTACTCAGCTAGGGAAGACCTAAAGGAAATGACTAGGAAAAGGCTAATCTAGGTAAGGTAAAGGGCATGAGGTAGGGGGCAAGAGCTAGGGAGGCCGTATCAACTAGGGAACGACTAAGGAAAGACTAGGGAAAGGCTATACTAGGGAAGGTAAGGGCTGAGGTAGGGGGAGGCTAGGGGGAGGCGTATCAACTAGGGAACGACTAAGGAAAGACCTAGCGGAAAGAGGCTATACTAAGGGAAGTAAGGCTGAGGTAGGGGAGGCTAGGAGGAGGCGTATCAACTAGGAAAGATAAAAGAAGACTAGGAACAGGCTAGTACAAGGAAGGTAAGGGCTGATGGTAGGGGAGGCTAGGGGGAGCTATCAACTAGGGACAAGACCTTAAGGCAATAGACTAGGGCAAAGGCTATAACATAGGGAAGGTAAGGGCTGAGGTAGGGGGAGGCTAGGGGGAGGCGTATCAACTAGGGAAAGACTAAGGAAAGACTAGGGAAAGGCTATACTAGGGAAGGTAAGGGCTGAGGTAGGGGGAGGCTAGGGGGAGGCTGTAATCAACTAGGGGAAAGAGCTAAGGAAAGACTAGGGAAGAAGGCCTATATCTAGGGAAGGTAAGGGCTAGAGGTAGGGGAGGCTTAGGGGGAGGCGGTATCACTAGGGAAAGACTAAGGAAAAGACTAGGGAAAGGCTATACTAAGGGAAGGGTAAGGGCTGGAGGTCAGGGGAGGGCTAGGGGAGGCGTAGTCACTAGGGAAAGACTAGGGAAAGCTAGGGAAGGCTAATACTAGGGAAGGTAAGGGCTGAGGTAGGGGGAGGCTAGGGGGAGACTAGAGGGAGGGCTGAGCATTGAGCGCAAAGAAAACGAAGCCAGTGAGAGTGAGAGCAAGCGAAAAGAAGAGCGTGTGCGAGAGACAGAGACTCAGCGACAGAAAAAAAACAGAAAGAGGGGAGGAGAGAGCGAGAGCGAGAGAGGGGGAGATCTCGCGAGAGAGAGCAAGAAAGAGCCAGACGGATGAAATGCAAGACATTTCTTCGGAAACAGTTCGTATGCCGTATCCCCGCGGGCGACGTGAGTGAGCGAGCACGTGAGAGAGGGCCTGGACAACAGACTAACAACGCTACAGACTGCTGCATAATCCCCCTCTGTCTCTCTCTCTCTNGAGATTCTCCGCTGAGGTTCGATCCTACCCGTCTATAGCGCGGATCTCGCGAGGCGAATATAGACGCCTCACGTCACTCAGCTACTGCTGTCATACGGAAGCCGCTATACTACTACTGCTGCTGCTGCTGCTGCTACTGCTACTGTGCTGCTGCTGCGTACTGCGCTGCTGCTGCTGCTGTGCTGCTGCTGCTGTGGTGTGGTGCTACTTGCCCCTGCGTGCTTCGCCTGCTGCTACTGCTGCTGGTGCTACTTGCTGCTGTTGCTGCTGCTGTTTTACTGCTGCTGCTGTGCTTACTGCTGCTGCTGCTGCTCCGGCGCTGCCCGCTGCCCAGACGGGGTGGTGTGGTGCCTGTTGCTGCTACTGCTTACTGCTACTCTGCTGCTACTACTGCTTGTGCTGCCTGCTACTGCTGCTGCTGCTGCTACTTACTATTGTGCTGCTGTGGCTGCCTCTTACTGTTGTACTGCTGCCGCAGCCGTCGTCGTCGTCGATCGTCGATGCGTCGCTTCGCCCCCCTTGCGTTTGATTACGCCAATCGATTTCGGCGATGAGGAAATGAAGATTAGGTCTAATTTCGCGCGACTCGAGGCCGAGTGAAATTCATTAATGGACTAACAAATGGTGATTAGAAGACGACGCCGTCGTCGTACTCAGCGGAGGTACGCAGTTACATCGTGATGGCATGTAGCACGCGGTATGCCACAGCAGCGGAGGTATCGCAGTACATGCAGATGGCATGTGGCCAACGCGGTATTGCAGCGCAGCGGAGTGTACGCAGTACATGTAGATTGCCATGCTAGCACGTAGCACGCGGATATTTGTAAGCAGCAGACCGGGAGCGTACTGCAGTACATGTAGATGCCATGTTAGGCACGCGCGTATTGCAGCAGCAGTGGAGTCGTACGCAGTTACATTGTAAGATGGCATGTAGCATGCTTAGCACGCGGTATGTAGCAGCAGCGGAGGTACGCGTACATGTATGATGGCTATGTAGCATTGTAGCACGCGGTATGCAGCAGCAGCGGAGCGTACGACAGTACGATGTAGATTGGCATGTTAGGCACGCGGTTATGCAGCAGCAGCGGATGGTACGCAGTTACATGTAGATGGTCATGCTTAGCACGCAGGTATGTAGCAGCCAAGCCGGAGGTACGCATGTTACATGTTAGATTTGGCATGTAGCCGCGGTTGCATGCCAGCACAAGCGGAGGTTTACGCAGTACATGATTAGATTGGCATGTTAGTCACATGTAGCACGCGCGTAATGCAGCTAGCAGCGGAGGTAACGCAGTACATGTAGATGGCACTGTAGCATGATTATTTTTTTTTTTTTTTTTTTTTTTTATAGCACGCGGTAGTGCAAGCAGTCGCGGAGGTACGCAGTACATGATATGATGGGCATTGTAGCACGCGGTTATGCCCAGCAGCAGCGGGGAGCGTACGCAGTTACATGTAGATGGCACTGTAGCCGCGTTATGCAGCAGCAGCGGAGGTACGCAGTTACATTGTATGCATGGTATGTAGCACTGCGGTTATGCAGCAAGCAGCGGCAGGTACGGCGTAAGTACATGTAGTGGCATGTAGCACGCAAGTATGCATGCTAGCAGCGGAGGTAGCAGTACTATGTAGATGGCATGTAGGCATGTAGCACGCGGTATGCAGCAGCAGCGGAGGTACGCCAGTACATTGTAGATGGCATGTAGCACGCAGGTATGCGTCGCGCAGCGAGGGGTTACGCAGTACATGTAGATGGCATTAGCACGCTGGTATGCAGCAGCAGCGGAGGTCGCAGTACATGTAGATGGCATGTAGCACGTAGCACGCGTGTATGCAGCAGCAGCGGAGGTACGCTAGTACATGTATGATGGCATGTAGCATGTAGCACGCGGTATGCAGCAGCAGCGGAGTACGCAGTACATGTAGATGGCAGTTTGTAAGCACTGCAGGTATGCAGCAGCGCGGAGGTACGCAGTACATGTAGGATGGCATGTAGCATGTAGCACGCGGTTATTCAGCAGGCAGCGGAGGTCGCAGTACATGTAGATGGCGATGTAGCATGTTAAGCACGCGGTATGCAAGCCCAGAACAGCGGAGAGTACGCAGTACATGTAGATGGCATGTAGCATGTACGCACGCGGTATTGCAGCAGCAGCGGAGGTACGCCAGTTACATGTAGGATGGCATGTAGGCCACGCGGTATGTAGCAGCAGGGTAAGGTACGCGTACATGCTTAGATGGATGTAGCATGTAGCACGCGTGTATGCAAGCAGCCAGCGAAGTACGCCCGTACATTTGTTAGTGGCATGTAGCATGTAGCACGGCTGGTTATGCAGCAGAGGGAGGTTGGTACGCATGTACATGTAGATGGCATGTAGCAATGTAGCACGCGGTATGAGCAGCATGCGGAGGTTACGCATGTTACATGTTAGATGGCATGCTAGGCATCGTAGGCACGCGCGTATGCAGCAGCCAGCGGATGGTACGCCCAGTACATGTAGATGGCATGTAGCACGCGGCATGACAGACGCGCGTATTCGTTAGCAGTTAGTAGTAGCAGTAGTAGCAAGCGTAACAGCAGTAGCAGCAGCAGCACACACCACCTACCAGCAGCGTGCAGCAGCCAGCCAGTAGCATGCCAGCAGCAGCAGCAGCAGCAGAGCAGGCCAGTAGCAGTAGCAGTAGCAGCAGCTAGCAGCAGCAGCAGCAGCAGCAGTTAGCAGCAGCAGTAGTGTAGCAGCAAGCAGCAGCCACCATCCACCAACACCAGCAGCGCAGCGTCCGCTTACACACACAGCTACGCACTGCGCGCGGCACGCACGACGCTACCGACGCACGCACGCACTGCACACACGCATACACACACACACACACACACACACACCATACACACACACATCACACACACAACACGCACACGTCACACGCCACATACAACAACACACACGCACTGCTACGCACGCACCGCCGCACGCACGCACGCACGCACGCACACACAACACGCCGCACGCACACACACACACTACACACACACACGCGTGGCTTCTTCCCCGTCTATTCGTCTGCTGATGGCGCTGTCAGCTGCGACGGGGTACGCGCTGCCGCGCTGGGAAAACGTCCCTGAACATGAGCGACGTACGAGAGAGAGCGGCATGGCACGCCGGATTAATTATTCCTTCCTCACCTTCTCCGCCACCAACGACCCTGCTGCGACGACGACGAACGTCACGACGACGCGGACCACGACACGACGGCGGACGGTACGGCGCGGCGCCATCTTATTGCTTTCGCCTTCTCTTAACGCAGGGCTCTCCGACCGCTGATAAAAATATCGCATGGCAAACCTTTCTTCCAAGGGCACATAGTATAGTGAAGTGAGGAAGAGAGATGCGAGCAAAAAATGAGCTGGGGAAAGACCGGTGGTGGAGTGAGAGAGTGTAGTGTGCGTCTGAGGGTGGGGAGGGAGAGCGCGGAAGGAGGGATGATTGAGAGGGACGATGACGATAGTAGGCTGAACGGGGACGTCGAAATGTAGCGAGAGAGGTAGAGAGAGAGAGAGTAGATGAGATGCGAGTAACCTTTTTAAAAGCCGGTAATTTTGCACAATATCCAATACTCACGAAGCGGCAGTAGAGCAGTACTAGTAGCGCAACAGCAGCAAACAGCAGTAGCAGCAGTAGCAGCAGTAGCCAACAACAACAGTAACCAGCAACGGCATGATAGCGCAGTAGGGCGCACTCAGACACCTGTAAGTGTATCAGCCTAAGGATAGCTCTAATACGATGTATTACACAGCCCCCACCCCATCCCTCCTTCATCCCACCCGGCCACAACACCACCCTCCCCTTGTCCACCCACCACAGCCTCCCCCTCACTCCCCTCCCTCCCCACCCGCCACAACACCACCTCCCTTCCCAACCACCACCAGCCCCACCCTCCACTCCCCACTCACCACCAGCACCACCCTCCCCTTCCCCACCCCACCACCACGCCCCACCCTCCCCTCCCCTCCCCTCCCCACCCACCACAACACCACCCTCCCCTTCCCACCCACCACCAGCCCCACCCTCCCCTCCCCTACCCACCCTCCCCTCCCCTCCCACCACAACACCACACTCCGCCGCAGCGACAACAAATCCCTCCCTCCCTCCCTCGCGGGCAGGGAAACGAACGGATCCGCGCTTAAACCGAGTGAAATATTTAAGACGATTAGCATTCTCTCAGCGTGTGCGCGTGTAGATACGAGAACCTAACGCCCAGGTGACGAGACCCATGCATCGACTACTAGCAAAACCAGTCCGTGTACAGCCAAGCGCGCTGGGCGGTGACTCTACACCCTAGACCAGGAACAACTGCCGAGCGATGGAACACACGCATAAAACCAGGTGTGAGGTACTAGCGGTGAGGTAGCAGCTAGTTGTGGTTTACTCGCCTACTCTAAGTCTCTACAGCAGAAATGTTATTTGAAAGGTGTTTACGTGCAGAAGGTCTGATGTGTACTCAGTCTGATAAACCAGGAATTTTATTAAAAGGTTGTTACAGACTGAATGATTGATATCTACTCAGTCTGATAGAGCAGAAATTTTATTTAAAGGTCGTTTCACTGTCACTGAAAGCTTGCCATCGACTCAGTCTCTGCAGCAGGAATTTTATTGTTAAATGTGGTTATTCGCAGAGATCTCTGACATCCAATTAGTTTTTGCCGTGGCAGGGATTTCATGGGAAAGCGAAATCTGCGAATTCACGAAAAAACTGCTGCAGCCAATTATATGGGCATGTCGCAACAACAGCCACGACGCCACAAGTCTTTCACCTTCATCCTACGACCTTCAACTAACGACTGTTTGTTACGATCACATATCCAGCTTGTTAGTTTGCACTGCTCCCCCACCCCGTCACATAGACTGTGTCACATAGACACCTGTGTCACATAGACTGTGTCATATAGACACCTGTGTCACATAGACTGTCACATACACACCTGTGTCACATAGACTGTGTCATATAGACACCTGTGTCACATAGACTGTGTCATATAGACACCTGTGTCACATAGACTGTGTCATATATAGACACATACTGTCCAGTAGACTGTGTAACCGTAGACTGACACCCACTCTACACTTACCACTGACAACACCTCAGCGCCCCTGGTTCTCCCGGTGCAAAGTGAATCCGGTGCTTGCCTGTTCATGCGGCGACAGTCCTGCAAACAAGAGAACAAACACCGATCAGCAGCCGCGGACATTGACTGCCAAGTGTGGCGCGACAGGCAGACCAGCTGGGCAGGCACATGCTCGGGGGGGGGGGTTACTGGCGCGTGGCAGATCCGACGAGACGTTTCAAAGGAGATGATTTCTTGCTTGTTGTGAGATTGTACGAACAGTGCAATATCCGCTAGATTTTGGTGGAGCTTAGTGGTATTGTGTTGTGTTGTTGTTGTTGGTGCGTTGTGGTTGCAATGGTGGCAGTGATGTACAATGGCAGCGATCAGCAGCAGCAGCAGCAGCAGTAGCACCACCACCAACCCGCAGCATACACCACACCACTACCACCACACCACCACGCACCAACATCAGCAGCAAGCAAGCAAGAGCAAGTCAGCAAGCAAGTAGCACCACCACCACCAGCAGCAGCACACCAACCACCACCGACCACCAGCAGCAGCCACGCAGCAGTGATACGCACCAGGCAGCACAGCATCCCACCACCACCACCGACCAACACCACCACCACCAACCACTCCAGTAAACAGCAGCAGGTGCCAGTCAGCCAGCATAATTAAGGGCAAAACTCGTCTTGAGACATCACAACTTGCATGACCGGGCATCGTACACGAACGCGTAAGACCCAGCAGCTCTGTCCCAGCGTAACAGGCCAAGCATCATCGGCATGGTGGCGAGCTGAGTGGCACACAGCAATAAGAGCTAATAAACCCGCCCCGATGTTACCAGCCGATGACGCGCACGCGATGAGTTTGATGAGACGGAGATGACGTCGGTGTTGGGGCCGCTGAACATCTGTGATGGTCTAACTCAGCGAGTAGTAAGGATATCATCCACGAATAGCCGGAAGAATTAACGTGGCCAGGGAGGATACATGTACGGGAGTTCATGGTACAACACCCACCTCCACATACAAATGTACTGGTTACATGTACACCACCCAATACATGTATGGTTACATGTAACACCCACCCCATTACACTGTACACATTACATGTACACCCACACGTTGCTCACTTCACATACATGTAGGGTTACATGTACATTCACCACCCCACATACATGTACCATTGACATGGTACAGCACACACATACATGTACGGGTTACATGGGTACACCTCCTCACCCACATACATGTAACATTACATGTACACAGCCCACCACACATACATGTAGCGGTTTACATGTACAAGATAGTCATCCCACAGCAGCATACATGTACGGGTTACATGTACTACCCACCCCACCATACATGTAGCGGGTTACATGTACACCCCGCACATACCATGGTATGGTTACATGTACACCCACCACATACATGTACGGGTTACTATGTAGCCCACCCACATACATGTACGGTTACATTACACCCTTCAACCCACATTGAGTACATGTACCACATTGCATGTCACCCACCCACTTGATACATGTACGGGTTAACATGTACCCGACCCGAACCCACATACATTGTACGGTTACATGTACAGCGGCTCACGACCAACATCATGTACGCGGGAGTTACCAACAGATAACACAATTTTGTCGCTGGCGAGCTGTCGTGTGTGGGAAGAATAAAATAGTGTCCAGAGGAAGCTCTCGTTGACTGTGCTCGGCTGGCCGGCATGGGGCCCTAACAAGTGCATAAAATAGAATAGTCAAAGGTGACTTTTTAGGTCCTATGTGTATAACCACACACATACATGTATCGGGTTACTATGTACTGCTTCACGGGCCCATACGATAATACACATTATACATGTAAAATTACCACACCCACATACATGTACGGGTTTACATGTACACATCACCCACAATACATTGTACGGGTTAGCATGTACACACCCACCCACATCACATGTACGGGTTATCATCGTACACCCACCCACATACATGTACACATTTACATGTCACACGACGGCCCCAACAATACGATGTACACATTACATGTACAGCCCACCCACATACATGTACCGGGATTACATGTACACACACCACACACAATACATGTAGCGGGTACATGTACACCACCCACATACAATGTAGGTTAGCATGTACACCCCACCCACATACATGTAGCGGGTTACATGTACACCCAGATTCCACCCATCATACATGTACGGGTTACATGTACACCGTCCACCCACATCCATGTACGGGTTACATGTACACCCACCCTACAAATACATGTAACGGGTTACATGTACACTCACCCACATACATTACGGTTACATGTACACCCACGCCACATACATGTATGGGTTACAGTGTACAGTCTCCACCCATACATGTACGGGTTACATTACACCACACGCCACCATACATGTACGGGTTACATGTCACCACCCACATACATGTACCGGGTTACATGTACACACACGCACACCCACATACATGAACGGGTTACATTGTACCTTTCACCCACGATTACATCGTAGCGGGTACATGTACATCCACCCACTATACGTCGTACGGGTTAGCACGTACACCCACCCACATAAAAACAATGTACGACATTACAGTGTACACCCACCAATACATGTAACGAGCGTTACAACGTACACCCACCCACATACATGGTACACATTACATGTACCACCCACCCACATACATGTACGGTTAACACGTACACGCCCACCCACATACATTGTAGCGGGTTTGCCATGTACAACACCCCACATACATGGTACGGAGTTACATGTAATTTCACACATACATGTACGGGTTACATGTACACCCACCCCACACATACATGTACGGGTTAGCATGTAACCACATCCACATACATGCTACGTGCATTACATTAGGCGATCCCACGACACATACATGTAGCGGTTACATGTACACCCCACCCACATACATTGTACGGGTTTAACCTGTACACCGCACCACGATACATGTGTACGGGTTACATGTACATCCCACCCACATACATGAGCGGGTTACCAGGTACACCTCAACCCACAATACCATGTAGCGGGTTAACATTGTACATCACCACAGTACATGTACACATTACATGTACACCCCAACCCACATACCATGTACGGGTTACATGTACACCTCACCCACATTACATCTAGCAGCATTACATGTACACTACCCACATCACTCATGTACGGGTTACATGTACACAACCCCACCAACACATACATGTACGGGTTACATGTAACCCCGCCACACCAGCCATACATGTACAGGTTACATGTACAGCTCACCACATAACAGTAACGGGGTTACATGTACATTCATTCGCCAGATACTATGTACGGGTTACATGTAGCAAATCCCCACCCACATACATGTACAACATCCACATGTACACCACACCACCTACATGTACGGGTTACATGGTACACCCCACACAACATGGTACGGGTTAGACATGTACACCCACCCACATACATGTAACGGTTTACATGTACACCACACACACATACATGTACGGGTACATGTACACTCACCCCACATACATTACGGTTTACATGTACACCCACACACCATTACATGTACGGGTTACATGTACACCCACCCACATACTGTACATCCACCCACGGATACATGTACGGGTTACATAGTACCGGCCAGCGCCACATGCATGTACGGGTATCATGTATCACCCCACCCAGCAATTACATGTACGGGTAGCATGTACACCACCATACCGCATACATGTAGCGGGTTTGCACATGTACACCCACCCACATACATGTACGGGTTACATAGTACAGCCCACCCACATGACATGTACGGGTTGCATGTACACCCACCCACATACATGTACAGGGTTACCTGTACACCCACCCACATACATGTACACTTGACATGTACATCCACCCCCACATACATGTAGCGGGTTACAGTACGACCCCACCACACTATAATGCTACGGGTTACATGTACACCCCACCCACATACATGAGCGGGTTCGCATGTACACACCCACATAACATGTAAGCGGCCGAATTACATGTACACCCACCCGCCCATACATGTACGGTTACTATGTACACCACGCCACATTACATGTTACGCGGTTACATGTACACACCACGCCCACATACATGTACGGGTTGGCATGTAGCAACCCACCTGCACATACATTACGGGTTAGCATGTACACACCACCCCACATACAATGTACACAGTTACATGTACACCCACCCACAATAACATGTACGGGTTACATGTACACGCCACCCACATACATGTACACATTACGATGTCACACCCACCCACATACATGTACGCACATACATGTACTACCGCACCCACATACATTACACCATACATGTAGCACTCCCCCCCCACGATACACTGTAGCGGGTTGCATGTACATAAAACCCCACCCACATAAGTACGGGTTACATGTACAACCCCCCACATACATGTAGGGTTACATGTACACCCACCCCACAACATGTACGGGTTACATGTTAGGACACCCCCCACGATAATGTACGGGTTATATGTACACCCACTAACCACATACATGTACGCGGTTACATGTAACATCCCACCCACATACTATGTACCGGGTTACTTGTAGCACGCCACCCACGATACATAGTCGGGTTACATGTACACCACCACATAACATGTACGGGTTAAGCATGTATCACCCACCAACATAACATGTACGAGTTATCATGTCACATCCACCCACATTACAGTACGGTTTTACATGTACCCCACCCCACATACATGTTCGGGTTTATATGTAACAGCCCACCCACATACATGTACGGTTTACATGTACAGCAGCCACCACACACATAACATGTACGGGTTATATGTAGCACTAAATCCACCCAGCATACTATGTACGGGTTATATGTACACCACTAAAGTTCCGCAACCATACTATGTACGGTTACATGTAGCACCCACCCACATACATGTACGGGTTAAAAACATGTACACCACCCACATACATGGTACGGTTACATGTACACCCACCACCCATACATGTACGGGTTACATGTACACCGCACCCGCCAACCTCCACATACATGTACGGGTTACAATGTACACCCAACTCCACGACTACATGTACGGGTTACATGTACACCCTCACCCACAGATACATGTACGGGTTTACATGTACACCCACACACAACATGTATCGGGTTACATGTACACCCACACAATCATACTGTACGGGCATTAACTTACACCCGCGGAGCACATACATGTATGGAGGTTTACATGATCCACAAAAACCACTGAACAAATAACCACATACTGTAGGGTTACATGTACAATTCTGCCACTGCATGAACGGAGGAGGTGGAATGTTGAGTCAGCGATGAAGCGTGTGGTGAACGTGTGTGTGTTGACTGCTGTGTGTGTGTGTGTGTGTGTGTTGTCGTGTGTGTGTGTGTGTGTGTGTGTGTGTGTGTGTGTGTGTGTGTGTGTGTGTGTGTGTGTGTGTGTGTGTGTGTGTGAACGTGTGTGTGCGTGCGTGCGTGCGTGCGTGCGTGCGTGCGTGCGTGCGTGCGTGCGTGCGTGCGTATGTAAGAGAGATGGGACTTGCCATACATTACGCGCAAAAACTCCGAATAAATCTCGTAATCTCCTCAGGCAGTATCTCTCGTAATCTCGTAAGACAAGGGAAACACGAGGGGAACCCCCCCCCCTCCCGCCGCGCGCGCACGCGTTCAGTAACAGTCATGCCTAATCGTGAATCAGCAACTCATAATAATGTTACATCATAAATCGTAATCTCTTTTGAAAAACAGGGAAAAAGACGGAGACAAAGACGGGGAAAACACGAGAACCGCGCGTGCATTCAGCGACAACCATGAGAATGGCTTCAGGAATCCCGCCCCGCCGCCGACAACCGCCGACAGCGAGGAGATTGACGTTGCTAGGCAACGCGATGCTGCACTATTAGCCGACTCCTGTTTTTCGCAACCCGAGCGACGCCCGACTGTTTCCCGGGCGATACGTCTGCCCAGCCAATTACGGGAGGAGGGATGGAGGGGGGCAAATTTACGATGCGATATATTTATTATATTTTTATATGCGATTTATAGCACGATCTTGCTCCATCCTGCTCCAATCCTCAATCGTCCTCCCTCGTGAATGCTAACACTTACTAATGCGGCGCGAGAGACCGCGTCGAGTGGTGACGAAAACACATGAGCATTCGTCGGCGATGATGGTGACACGCACGTCGTGGGATGCAACATGCCGGAGTTTTTCACCCAGTCCCTCCGCTGTTCACCCCTCTCTCTCTCTCTCTTCTTCTCTTTCGCTCTGTCTGCTCCTCTCTCTCTATCTCTCTCTCTCCCGTCTCTCGCTGGACCTCGGCTCTCTCTCTCTCTCTCTCTCTCCTCTCTCCTCACTCTCTCTCCTCGGTCTCTCTCTCATCCTCCTCTCGTCTCTCCTAGCTCGTCTCGTCTCTGCTCTTGCCTTCTCTCTCGTCTCTCTCCGTCTCTCTCTCTAAGTCTCTCTCTCTCTCTCTCGTATCGTTCTCTCTCTCTCTCTTCATCAGTTCTCTCTCTCTCCTCTCTCTCGCTCTCTCTCCTCTCCTCTCTCTCCTCTCCTCTCACTCTCTCTCTCCTCTCTCTCTCTCTCTCCCCTCTCCTCATCTCTCCTTCTCTCTCTTCTTCTCTCTCTNAGAGAGAGAGAGAGTGAGAAACAGACAGACAGAGAGACGCCTAGCTGGTGACGATGGCGACCGTACAGCACCCCGCATCACGCCCCGCCCGCGTGCGCGCGTGTACCCGCAACCCGACCCGACATCACACGCCGGTCATACTGACAATTAATCACTCACTCACCATGTTTTCCCCGTCCCCTCGTCATCACCCCCCCCCCCACCCCCACTCCCGCAGCGAGTAATTACTCGAGTAATACGAGTAGCGCGTGACCAGGTTACGCGCGGCAGCCGAAAGTTGCGCCGCTTTTTTTGGCGTTTTTTTTTTGGTTGTTGTGTGATTCACAGACGCATCCCCGGAAATGCGGGAAGCGTGCCAAAACTCGGCTGCGCGTATGGAGAAAGGCGCATGGAGTATTTAATACCACGAGCGGATAAAGAAAGAGCGTATATGTATCCTTCTTTATACGATCTTGGTATTACCCATCTAGCAACTGTAGCCAGTGTACGCGAAACAGATTCTAGCCTTCTCCACGCACGCACGCACGCACGCACGCACGCACGCACGCACGCACGCACGCACGCACGCACGCACGCACACACGCACGCTCGCACGCACGCACACACGTGTGCATACATACTACACAAAGCATTGGACTCCTCCTTCTAACTTATATCGGGTTTTATCGAAGTTAGATTTTTCAAAGAAAGATTTTTCGATTTTACAACGGGTTCTTCGCTACCGCCCCGGCAGATCAAACGAGAAACATTACGTCACCTTGGGAGTCAGCGATACAATACCGGTCGTATAAATTCATTAGCAACAAAACAGCTGTGTCGCCGCCTCCCCCGCCTGCTGCCTCCCCCTCCCC
>NW_014580056.1:33079-33405 GCF_000485595.1 Priapulus caudatus | reverse complement strand
TTTAACACCCACGAACCCCCCCCCCCAATACAAAGCTGGCTACGGGCCTGAATGAGTACACACTGATATAAGGTATCATACTCGTAGTTAATGAGTACACTGATATAAGGTATCGTACTCGTAGTTAATGAGTACACTAATATAAGGTATCATACTCGTAGTTAATGAGTACACTGATATAAGGTATCATACTCGTAGTTAATGAGTACACTGATATAAGGTATCGTACTCGTAGTTAATGAGTACACTGATATAAGGTATCATACACGTAGTTAATGAGTACACTGATATAAGGTATCATACTCGTAGTTAATGAGTACACTGAT
>NW_014580056.1:22154-32634 GCF_000485595.1 Priapulus caudatus | reverse complement strand
AAACCTAACCCTAACCCTAATCCTAACCCTAACCCTAACCCTAACCCTAACGCAAAAAAGGGGCTTGAACGACCGACGGCTACCGTACCTCCAGCCACTGCGTAATTTTTATTTTGTTTATTGCACCAACAGCATTGAAACATGCTACATTCTAGGCCTATCTATCGCTAGAAGTTAGCATATCCTGGAGCTTTCATTGTGTCACTAATACTAGTAAGATTTCATCGCTTTTGTTGTTATTCCTATTACAATATAACTTTTATTTTCACAGATGTCAAGACTCGATCCTCTGTTTAGTATAATAATATAGCCTTTCAACATGGAAATGGATCTAACACAGGCAGTACAGCAGAACCTGTTAAACACAGACAGGTGTCTTGTCTGTGTACAAGTGGCAGAGCTGTCCACCTGGGCAAAGACTAGCCGGATTCTTGCTCTTGTGCACCACCAAGGGGAATATGGATTGTTTATCTTTGCCATAGACAAATCGCCGGTTGCCACTGCTTCTGATCTGTCCTTAAAGGCGGTGGTGGGAATTGATGCAGCAGTCGTCTGTGATGTAAGTTCTCCGTTGGGTATCGTCGAAGCCGACTTGGAGTTCAAAATCGTCAAACATGATTGCACGTATACATTTGAAATGTCGATAGGACAGGAATGCAACACATTCGTAGCAGAATTCTACAGGGTGCTTCAGTCGTGTCACGAGCAGTATGGCGATGGAACCTTAGACTTCAGCTGGGTGAAACCTTATGGTGGTGAAGAGATACGGGGTTCGTCACAAGCTCAGGGAAACCAGCCTCACTCGCATGTGAGTTTGTCGAAGGCAACAGGCAACTCCGCTAGCACATTTTACACCTTTGAGGATAACTTTCAAACTTCGGTGCCAGACGCAAGCCTGAAAAAGTCGTCAGCGCTACCTGCAATGGCTTCAGGAGGTAACCTTAGACAAAAACTGGAGAGAGAAGTAACGCCACTGCTGCGACATTCGTCACTCGACATGATGGGAAGTCGTGATGGTATTATTAAGGTATTACATATATATAGAGAATTCCTCGGATATACTTTTTCCAGCTTTAGATCTATTCACTGAGAACTCAGGCTTCGCCTGTCCACGGGCCGATTGGCCCAAGCTTCGTAAACAGCCCCGTTTCCGGTGTCCACGGGCCTTTTTTTCCGGCCCCGTCAAATTTTGAGATTCTGAGAATCGAAAACGAAAGTCAAATCGAGAAAGAGCACTGTTTGTTATAAATTCCTATACCAAATAGTAGGGAATGACTTAAGCATAGTAACAATATATATGAATCTAACACAGATTTATTACATTTTTAGCATTTTTTAGGCCCTCGTGGTTTTCGCAGACGGCGAAGCCTGGCGAACTGCCGTGCAAGTGATGAGTTGCGTTTGGGGTTATGTTGGAATGATATTTCATAATTGGCTCCATTGTGACAATCTCTATCACCACTCTGCAGTGCTCATTATTGATATCTAAATATTTATGCTCATACAGCATATGGCATAAAATGAAATGAGCTATTGCAGCACAGATTTTCTCACAGCTGCATGCAAAAAACAATTCTAAATCGTCATGAAAAGTAAAAAAAATAGCAATAGTAAAACTAACAATTAAAAATTAGTCTATTATTTAATAATTGTATATATATAAACGTACGCCTGAATAGCGAATACTATTATATTCACAACCTAAAAATGGTTAACTTGTATTGTGTTAGCTTATGTAGCCAATTTAATTGGCTAATGCTGATTTAATTACCTAGTACCAAATTTAATTGCAGCGTGTAATGGAGACGCGTGAGGATGAATACACTGACATCCAGACGTTTCGAGTGTTCACTGGTACGTGGAACGTGAATGGGCAGCCGGCGTCTGTTGCACTGCAAGCCTGGTTAGCTGGGGTATGTTCTAGCTCCACCGATACGTGTCATCGATAAACTTGATATGCCTCACATGCATGGCAGATCCACTTGCACCGGGTAATGTGAATGGTGGTAAAATGCTTTCATGATCTTGTATGTCGGTTCACACTCCTATAGTTGTAATGTGAACATGGCATGTGTTTTCATATAGTGTAGAACATCGGAACACAGGTTTCTCCCCAGGACTTCTGGTGTGACATGCCTTCAAAGCCAGTTGTTCGTAGAACATTATAAAAGTTTTACAAATTTTTAAGTGAGGTACAGCCCCCTCCTGGGCCCTCCCAAATCTGTCCACATACAACATGCCTTTTGAAATTTCTTGGGAGAACCTTGGAATACAACATCTTCCGTGTGTAATGGAGAGCATTGACCATTTCTGCCGACGATATGTGATAGCCGGTGTTATGTGTTCATCATGAGTATGATATATTTGTGCCCAAGGGGGCAGCACAAAATGGTTAGGTTGCTGAACAGACATGCTTTTAAATGTGTGCCTCATCACGGTTACATGAAATGAACAAATGTGGTATTCAATTGACCTCTCTGCCTGGATTGATTGACAAGTAGCTCTAGCCAATCAGGATCATAATAGAGGAACTCTAAAAAAATGATGCTTGGTAATGAAGTCGTGCGAAGTCATCAATTTTGTGGGAATGGGTAAAAGACAGGCATAGGGTTCGTAATTAAGGACAGCAAGAAGCAGTTTTGCTGCCTACAACTACATGTGTCAGTTTGCTGTCTGCTCTTAACATCGGCATCAAACACTACTGTCAACGAATTCCCAATAAACCATAGTAAAAGCATTAAAGATCCTGCCTGGAATGAAAGTAAATTTGCTGCCTGCCTTTTTCATCGTACTTGCTGCATGGCAAACGAAAGTTCATTTCTAACCCCGACGCACAAATTGGTTTAGTTTGCCATATATCTACAACAGAATCCAGGCAGGAGTGGTCATCTTCTGTCATTCGTCTTATCTTACCGGTAGTTCCGACGTCGTATGACAACAGGCGCTCACTTGTTTTCCGCAGGACGACGAACCCCCGGACATGTACGCCGTTGGCTTCCAGGAGCTCGACCTCAGCAAGGAGGCGTTCCTCTTCAACGACTCGCCGCGCGAAGATGAGTGGCTGCAGGCGGTGACGAACGCGCTGCACCGCGGCGCCACCTACACGCTCGTGCGCACGATCCGCCTCGTCGGCATGATGCTGGTGACGTACGTCGCGGAGCCGCTGCGCGAGCGCGTCATCGAGGTCGCTGCCGAGACGGTCGGCACGGGCATCATGGGCAAGATGGGCAACAAGGGCGGCGTCGCCGTGCGCTTCCTGCTGCACAACACGTCGCTGTGCGTCGTCAACGCGCACCTCGCAGCGCACACGGACGACTGCGAGCGCCGCAACCAGGACCACGCCGACATCTGCGAGCGGCTGCGATTCGCGCGCTTCGACCCGCCGCTGCCCATCTGGCAGCACGACGTCGTGCTGTGGATCGGCGACCTCAACTACCGGCTCGACCAGCTCGCCTACGACCAGGTCATGCTGCTCATGGAGAAAGGTGCGGTGTACGGCAGTGGGGGGGGGGCGTGGGACGAAGGTTTGGTGTTCTGCAGGCGGGGCGTGCGGCAAGGGTGTCATGTACGGCAGGGCGTGCGGCGAAGGTGCAGTGGGTGGGGTTGGTGTTGAGGGTCTAACGCATCCAGTCAGATCTGTGTGTGGTGGGCGGTGGTCATGAGAAGGGCGTAAGGTAGCCCATTACATCTGGGTGGGATAGGTTGGGGATGATGCATCTGTGTTAAGGGTTCATGTTTCATGTTTCAGATTATAATAGGACAGTACATCACATTTTCAGGTGCACGATTGACCAAAAGCCTTAGGCTCTTTCTCTGATTGTTTACCGTTTTCTGTTAGTGCAAAATTAATCAAGTTTGCATGTATTAAACGAAACCTACGACTACGTTTCGTGAATATCATAAAAAAACGACTGTTTCTTTTCAACCATCCAGGAGCATTCGCCAAGCTCTTGGAGTACGACCAACTCTACACACAGAAGAAGAAGGGTAGGGCTTTCAAGACGTACGAGGAGGGACCGATCACGTTCCGGCCGACGTACAAGTTCGATCCCGGCTCGGACACGTACGACACGAGCGAGAAGTGCCGCGTGCCGGCCTGGTGTGACCGCGTGCTGTGGAAGGGTCAGCACGTGAAGCAGCTCACCTACCGCAGCCACCCGACGCTGATGATCAGCGACCACAAGCCCGTCAGCGCGCTGTTCGACGTCGGCGTGAAGGTTGTCGACGTCGTCAAGTTCAAGCGCGTCTACGAGGAGCTGATGAAACAGCTGGACAAGCTGGAGAACGAGTACCTGCCGCAGGTGACGCTCGACACGATGGAGATCGACTTTGACCGCGTCGCGTTCGTCGAGCCCGCCGCGCAGTACCTGATCGTCGCCAACACGGGCCAGGTGCCCGTCGAGTTTGAGTTCATCCGCAAGCCGAACGACGCCGGCTACTGCAAGCCGTGGCTGTCCATCTCGCCGTACAAGGACTACATCATGCCTGGCGAGAAGCGCGACGTGAAACTCGAGGTGTACGTGAAGGCGGCGATGGCGGCGCGGCTCAACGCCGGCGACGACCGCATTGACGACATCCTCGTGCTGCACCTGCACGGCGGCAAGGACATCTTCGTGACGGTCGGCGGCCGCTACGTGCCGAGCTGCTTCGGCGCGTCGCTGCAGGCGCTCTGCAGCATGCCGACGCCGCTGCGCGAGGTGCCCGTCGCTCAGCTCGTCGACCTCGGATCGCCGGAGACGCCCGCGGCAGCGGCGGCGGCGGACGCGCCGTACGACATCCCGAAGGAGATCTGGTCGATGCTGAACCACCTGTACGAGTTCGGCGTGCAGGAGGGCAGCCTGTTCCAGCAGCCGGGCCTGCCGTCGGAGATCCTGCAGATACGAGACGTGCTGGACACGGGCATCGCCGACAGTCTGCCCGGCAGCGTGCACTCGGTCGCAGGTAACGCCTCGCGCTGCCTTGCGGTCGTGCGAGTCACGAGTCGCTCGGAGTCTCGCGGTCGACCGTCGGTCGCGTTCGGTCGATCGGCGATCGATTATAATCGGTTAATGATCAGGTTTGGACGTGGATACTAGGTATTAGAGGATGGGAAAAGTGGAGGAGTGCATCGTGTGAGCTGGCATTTAGAATGTCTGCTGTCAAACCGTGTCTGAATAACGTGCAGACGCCATTATATTATGCTTTGCATATTTATTTACATTTTATGTAAATTTTACTGCAGAATGCTTGGTTATTAGGCTTAGAGATCATGAGTATCGTTTTTTTGATAATCAATTAATTAATCTATCGTTGAGAAATCACTATGCATGTATCTCATGTCGTGTTTAGCATACATGGAATTTAAAAAAATAATACATATATAAGCTTTGGCTGTGTAGATTCAACCAGTTTTGTGTTTTTCCTCAATTTCCTTATATACACCTATATTTAACTGTTAATGCTAGCACGTCCTTTTCTTTTGTTTAGGTTGGTAAGTCTGTAATAGCAGTTGTTGATCATGGTTAGTCTACGATTATGGTTAGGAGTTTTGCCAATGAATTATGGTACTGTTTGATAATAGTTTTGTCCATTGTGCAATTCATACCTACTCTACCTATTCGGGTTTGGTCGTCTCTAGCTTAAGGTGTAGAAATGTAAACCACTGTTTCCTCACTGCAATCCAGTGTTAATAAGTATGGGTAATGACTGGAGTGAATGATCTTCCATCATTATCAATGATTATGCAAGATCAATCACTGTCTGATAATCATCTTCCATCATTATCAATAATTATGCAAGATCAATCACCGCCCTGGATAATATCTTCCATCATTATAAAAAATATTATCAAGATCCAACACCATCTGATAATCAATCTTCCTCATGTATCATAAGTATGCCAAAGATCAATCACCCTCTGGTAATCATCTTCCATCATTACCAATAATTCTGCGTGGTCAAACACCATCTGATAATAATCTTCCATCATTATCAATGATTCTGCAAGATCAAACACCGTTTGATAATAATCTTCCATCATTATCAATGATTCTGCAAGATGAAACACAGTCTGATAATCATCTTCCATCATTATCAATAATTATGCAAGATCAATCACCCTCTGATAATCATCTTCCATCATTATCAATGATTCTGCAAGATCAAACACCCTCTGATAATGATGTAATGAACACGCACGTAGATAGCCGAAGCCGTTAAAACCGCGCCGTGTACAGGTTGCGCTGGTCTTGCTGACGTTGCTGTCGTGTTCTTGCAGAGGCACTGCTCATGTTTCTCGAGGCGCTGCCGGACCCCGTCGTGCCGTACAGCCACTACCAGCAGTGCATCGACCGGTCGCGCGACGTCACCGCGTGCGAGCAGCTCGTCGCCGCCTTCCCGCCGTGCCACAGCAACGTGTTCCGCTACCTGATGGCCTTCCTCAGAACCGTGCTCTACTTTGTCGACAGGTACGTCGTGCGCGGCGTTGTTCTCTGCAGGGTTTGCGTGGGCGAGTCGCGGAGTCGACCTGTCTGTCTGGCGTGATTGACAGCCAGCTCCATTCCAAGCAGTGTCCTGATAAGGCCATCTAAAAGGCAATGCTCAGCAACGAAGTGTCTCACTTTGGCTGCACACGTAAAGAAAAAACGTATTAATAGGTCTAGCTTGACTGTCATAGAAACAGTATCCAATGAGCTGTTTGTTTTCTCCGGGCTTTCAAAATCCCTCAGAGGAGTCAGACTACTAATGAGGAGCTTGCAGCTACACGTGTAGCTTCATCACACTGAAAAACCATAAAACGCTTTAAAACGGCATGTTCTCGCAGCAAAATTCATAGATATACATACTGTGAGCTCGTTCTATGTTGCAAAAATTCACTACAACTCATTTGTATTACTACTTTCATAACATTTCTTCAGCAAACCTAAACAGTCTTACGAAACTAGTACTTTCGAATGTTTACACAGTGTTTACACATCCGGGACATAGCCGAGCGATACCAGTCTTCATTAACAGTCTTTGATGAAGGTTTAATAACAACTTATTTGATGTTTGTTCAGTACAAAAGTGTGAAATTTAAAAATCGTATGTTATATACATTACTTCTTTCTGGCTCAATGATTACATTTCGTGATATTTGCATACTGCAAGTATGCTCACAGTAGGTGTATGTAGGCTGTTTGTTGCGAGGTTCATCCATTTTAACCAGTCTGTCACAAATCTCCTTGCTAGGTCACATGCATTGAACAGCTGGGTCCAAGTTATGTGCAAACTCTGAAATATTATTATGGTTCCTTGTCTAGTATCTCCTTTGAAAATCTGCAATGTATTAAAGTGAAACACTGGTAAATGGGTTTCAAAGTCTACTATCTCTTAATAATAACCTCCACTGTGTCAAAAGGATACATTGGTAAGTGGGCTTTAATATTTTGCTTCTTCTACTTATAATCTGCACTGTTTCAATAGGAACAAGTCGGATGTTATGGAGAGCCTGGCACTGATGTTTGGCAGCATCCTGCTGCGAGCGCCCCCTGGTGTGGAGCCTACTCTACCTCCGCGGATGCTGGACAACTGCAAAGCTACCTTCGTTACAAACTTCATCACAGAGTGAACCGTCCGATCCATCATATGGGCGATTAGGTTTGCACTGTGAAAATTGTTATACAAGTATATAATATAAGTTGGACACATGCTCTTAAGCAGGCAGATGATCTTAATGTCTAATTAGGGAATCGATTATGATTCGATGAAAATGATGTGATAAATACTTACAATGAGTCCTTTTCCTATAAGTTTGCACTAAGCATAAAGTGATGTATTAAGCGTCGTAACAACGTCCTAGTAATAGCGATTGCTGTACAGGAATGTGCAATACAGTAGTAACCTAGCAAATCTGCAGTAATTAATCAGGTGGTTATAGTTTGGTTATAACAGATTCTGTACGACTGCTAGCAAAAGATAAAGCTGTAACGTGGCTCCCATAGACTTGGTAACTGCACTGCAATTCTCGGGCTGATTCATTGTTTAATTGGCCATAAAGGCAGGTATTGCCCAGGTTATTGAATTATTATTGGGATTCATATTTACGCGAAATGCAATTTGTACGTGGCTCGATATTAGATAATAGTCAAAAGACCGGTAGATGTATCTGCTACGAAATGCGAGGAAATGTATAGAGGGAAGTGTGCTTCCGAGTGAAACTGCCCTGTGATCAAACATTCTCTATATGATTCCTAGACGTGCAGGGTGCAAGGTGATGCAGGCTTGATAAACCTATATCACTAGGCCTTGTTCTAGGCTTGTGTTTTATGAACTGCTACCCTCAGGTGGGAATCAACGGTGCTGCGTATCTTCTCAATTCGTAAATCCTGTATAAATGACATGTTGTAAGAATCACTTTCATAACAGCTTTTCAGTCAGCATTTTCGACAGTACTTTCACTTCAACAACTCACGAGTTTTGTAATAATAAATCAACAGCTTTTATAAGAAATCGCCACTTTTGTAAATCACCAGCTTTTCTGAGAAAACACATTCTGTTACAAAAAACGGTTAAACGGTATTACAAAATTGGCGAGCTGATTTTATTACTCAAGCTGGCGAGCTTTTGGATTGGCTGTTGATTTATATTTTGGAAATGGCATGTTATTAACAAAAGTTGCGAGTTATTAAAAATCGTTTTAAATACTAGTGGTCCTTCCGTGGCAGACAGTACTCTTTTATAAAAAAAAGAGAAAGGGTTGTTATAATATTAATACAGTAATAGTATACAACCTTATAAGCTAGCATGGGTAGCCATATTTAACAAGAGTGCTTAAGTGTTGGTCCTGAAACTTGACACATGAACCACAAACACCCTGGTGATAGATACTTTCATTGTATCATTGCTACAAAAACATAGGTACATAGCAAATCGGTATGGACCTGGTCCTATTGAAAGAAAATGAAATTGAAATTGAGTTTCATGAATTATGGATTCGCGTTATGCTTTATTACTATATAATAATTATGTAATACCAATTTTGTCAGATTATGGATGTGAACGTACTATAAGGGATTATGGAAACGGTAATTGTATCTTTTTTCCCCAATTCCCGTCCTGCATGTAGCAGTTTTTGCATGTATAAATTCATTAGGTGCAGTGCACGTGCTACTTTAAGTCTTCAAGGTTATCTAGTGTAAATGTGGAAAATGTAGCAGATTTACTGCTTTATGCACCTCCTGTTAATCAATGATGTGTACACAATGGAAATAAGTTATTGGTGATGGTGTGTCAGTGTAAGGCATGTTGCGTACATGGCGCACAATGAACAGAGTGATGGCGTGGGAAAGTATAAAGAATTTCGGCCCCGAATCTGTGGTAACATTACAAATCGCTCTTAATTCGTGCGTAAAATATAGAATTTCAAGTGTGAAAATTGTCTGAAATATTGTGTTCCAACACAAAAATTGTATTTTCCCAAGCTTATCGATACACGCCTTGTTATTTTATTGACGTGTACCACATGATGGCCTTTTGATAATAACTAATAAGCTTAGCATTAAATAGATGTAGTTTTCTTCATATCAATATACTAGACGGAATTGTCGAAGTAGTTTTCTTAAATTTTCTATACCGAGGTTATGCAGGTTGGCACAAGCTTTAAGTGGTGGTTTGAAATTTTGAAAATTAGCTATTTTCAATAGTATCACTTTCACTTACACGTTTAGTTTTTTAAAGCATAAAGCGATTTTTTATTAATTCAATTGTCACTGTAATTGAGTAGATACATTTTAGGATTAACCATAATTTTCAAAAAAAAAGTGGTGCGGTTTCCATATAGTTGTGGAATTTTACCATCATAATTCTAATTTAAATGTTTCGGTACGAATAAATGTACCTAATTGAGTTTTCCAACATTTCTTCAGTATTCTACCTTCTCTTTCTTCCCCCATTCACGCTGCCCCACTCCAATACACACGTGCATCATACTCTGTCGATACTTCCCGCCCCGTGTTGTCTCTCTCTCCCCTTCTACCTCTTCTATTCTTTTAACCCTTTATTCCAAGATGTTTTGTCATCGGTGCGATATTTGCTTTTAGAAAAAGGTTTTCATTCATCAAACTAAATATTCGTCGCGAAACTGTGGAATGCAGACAATTTCATACTGCGATATTAATATTTCTTACGTGAAATGAAAAAGATGTTTCGTATTTATTTGTATTGTGACCAGTGTACATGTGTATGGCATGTTTTTTGTTTCATAATTCGATTGTTTTATGGTTGATTTATCACATATAACATTCGATTTATCACATATAACATTCGATTTATCACATATTATAACATTTGATTTATCACATATAACATTCGATTTATCACATATAACATTCGATTTATCACATATAACATTCGATTTATTGCATATAACATTTGATTTATCGCATATAATATTTGATTATTTAATCATATGTTATATGCAATAAATCGACAATAATTCTCTGTTTTAAATGTTCACATTATT
>NW_014580056.1:14754-20283 GCF_000485595.1 Priapulus caudatus | reverse complement strand
TACCTCCTCCCTCCTCTACCTCCTCCCCCACCACTTTCTACCCTCTACCTCCCCCCCCTTCACCACTACCTCCTCCCTCCTCTACCTCCTCCCCCACCACTTTCTACCCTCTACCTCCCCCCCCTTCACCACTTTCTCCCCCTCCTCTACCTCCTCCCCCACCACTTTCTACCCTCTACCTCCCCCTCCTTCACCACTTTCTCCCCCTCCTCTACCTCCTCCGTCTTCTCCCACCATCCTCTACCTACTCCCTCGTCTACCTCCATCGCCTTCTCCCACCATCCTCGACCTCCTCCCTCCTTCCCCTCCTCCTCCTCCACTAACTTTTCCTTCGTTCTCTACCTTCTCTCCTTCCTCCTGTACCACCTTCTCCCCTCCTCATATACCTCGTCCCTCTTCCTCTATTTCCATCACGGATCGAATGATTCGATTCACGGATCGCATTATTCGATCCGTGAATCGAAGCATTCAATCCGTGAATGTTATATGTGATAACATCAACCATAAAACAAAAAATCGAATTATGAAACAAAATGCATGTCATACATGTGCTGCTGATAGCATATTGCGCACAGTCGATGGTACTGTATTGTATTTGTTTGTCACACGCTGTTATTTATGTCGTTGAAACGTATTATACGGGTAATAACCCTTATAGAATCAAAATCGTGTGGAAGCCAGCAGTTCCTCCAATTTTTACGAATCGACACATGTGAGTTTAGTGGCCGAACAAAAAGGCGGTGGCACAGGAGACGCTGAACCAAATAAGAGATGTGATTACCGGTTAGTTGGCGCTAAATAATAGTTTCAAGTTCAAATACAGCTAATTTAGTACTGTTTCAGCTCAATTTATAAATCATAATTGTTGGCGTAGTAACTTCGTTACTAGGCAACCTGCTAGGGAACTGGGCAGAATACCTCGATGAAGGGGGAGGGTGAAATGCCCAGGAATGGACGCAGATAAGGATGCAGCGCAGGCATCGCCTATGAAATGCCAGTCATCAGATTCTATTGATTCTGGAAATACGTTTGAGCATTGGTCGAAGTATCTACGTTGTGATGTCTGTCTTGACTATTTCCAAGAACCAGTCACACTGACATGTGGCCATACGTTCTGTCGTATATGTATAAAGAAGGTACGCAAACTAGAATTAGAATTCAGCGCGTTCAGTAAATTTCGTGCTACTGACATTGATTTATCGAATTTATATATAAAAAAGATAATATATAAACGTTGCGTCAAGTGTGGTTTATATACCGATGGCCCAGGTTGTGTGTCTGTCTGTACAAACGTTTAACCACGCGATTCCAGTATGATTGTTTTTTTATACGCGGCTAACATTAACCTAAAATATTTGAATAAATGAAATGTTTTCTGTGCGTGCATCGTCCCATTTATCTCCCAGTGCCGCACAAGTCCATACCGCACGCAGAAATCTTCCGTTATCACAAGCGATAACGAGGAGAAATGCAGCGATTCCAACTTCTCTTGTAGCTGTCACCTCTACCAACCTACGCGCCGTACACGCCTCTCGGTCCCCCATGGGCCGCGCAGGAGGAATGGACAAACGCTGGAGAGTTCGGCGAAGCAGCCGAGAGATGGCGCTCCACGGCGGACCAAAGCGACCCGTTACCGCAGCGCCAACGGTCGAACACGGGCACGCAGTCGGGGCAGTCACAGAGTGAAGATGGCGCGGTCTATCAGAATTCCTTGAATGATATTCGCCTCGTGGCGCGTCAAGCTGCTGCGTCTCCTCGTCAGAACGCAACAGTTCTGACAAGGACGCACATCGTGAACATGGAGACGGATGAGTTGATGTCGGTGACGCCGCATCATCTACGAAACGCATGGCCAAGCGAGCCGTCGCCGCCTGCTGCTGCTAGTGACGCACCGTCACGCCCCACGCTGCCGATGGTGGGTCCCAGGCTTCGGCCTCCAAGGCGCAGTCAGGCGAGTGGAAGTCAGTCCCTTGCTAACGGTCCAATTCCTCATCCGGATCACTCACAGATGATAGGAAGCGATCAACCCCGGCCGGTGCGCGATGGGAGCTCTAACGAAGCCGAACCCCCCGCCGATAGCTTCTCTCGTCCTATAGAAGTGCGAATTACTAACAGGAACTTGCCTTCTACGGCAGCTGGCGCAAACACAGACATAGAATATGAAATCACGGACGTCACGAGGGAAGGAAGTGCTAGCGTTAGTAGTATTTCAAGTAGTCTTTCATCGAATGACGACAGCCATTTGGATCCGGAAGACTGGCAATCAGTCGAGAGCGAAAATCATAGTGAAAACCAACAGCGCATTTCGCAGCAGCCAGATGGCCGTATCGGATCTACAGAGGCGGCAAACGATAGCCATTCGTCGTCAATGCCGCCGATGGCCGATGATGACACGCCACGTGACGTCGTTGAGACGACTCCGCTCCTGTCGCGTCAACGAGAGGAGAGCAGGAGCTACGTGGAGTCAATCGAGCAGCTAGGTAGCACGAGACGCCGCATTCTCGCAAGCTCGGTGGCGAGCACGGATTTCATGCCGGATGTCGTTCCACCGGAATTCGAGGCCGAAGTGAACGAACAGATTTACAACCTGATCGAAGGCGACGCGAGAGTAGGCGCAGATCAGTCCACGATCACCGACTCAGAGTTCGATACATCAGCGTCTCGGCATGGCACGCAGGCTGCAGAATTGACAGACGAAAGAGGGACCATCAACGAGGAAACAACGAGTGCCGGAATGACGGCAACGACGACGACGACAGCGAGAACTAACTACCGAGGCGCAGCTGCCACGTTGAATCTCGGTGTGGATACCGACGTCGGTGTTAATAGGACCAGCTCTCCTACTTCGTTGCTACTTGCTGTAACGAACGCAGCAGCAACTTTTGTCAATAACACGAGAATGACAGCCGAGAGTGCAGCCGCGAACCAGCAACACGGACACGCCCTCACCTCGGCCGATCGAATGCGCAGTGACACACAGAATCGACACGACGAGACTAACGCGTCGACAGGTGGCGCTGGTAACGAAATCAGCCGCGTCGCCAGCAGCTCCCTCTCGCGGCGCAGCGACGTGGAGACAGACGAAGAATTGTCTATCACGGACGCCGACATCGCCCAGACCGTTGAAGTGAGCAGTGACTCCGCCAGAGGCAGCACCATCGCTAGTGATGACGCCCCCGTCGCGTCACCAAACGTGTCGAACAATAACCGTCACGTGATCGCCGGGCCGCTGACAGCCGAAGAGATAAACGACCTTCGCATTCGCGCGCAGGCCGCCCTCAACGAAATCGCGATGCGCCAGATCCGCAGTAACGCAGATGACCGTCGCACGTCGCAGTTGCCAGACGCGCTGGAGGGCTCGTGGCGACCGGGCGCTCCGCCGCCGACGCCACTATCCACCGGCGCGGTGAACATTCGCTGTCCAAGTTGCAGAGTCAGCGTGAGAGTCAACGCGGCCGCGGCAATGAAAAACGTGTCGCTGGCGAACTGCGTGGAGGGATATAAAGCCAGCCGAGAGCGACATCTGACGTGCCGCTACAATTCCATGGTTAGTATATATAATGTAGAGCTTTGCCCCTGTGTCAGCACGAGAGGGTTGCGCGGTTTCGGGTGTTGTTATTACCCGTAACTCGACGCTACAGAGCTGCTGCTCCTACTACATCGCTATTATCCCTCATCCGGTTGCGGTTCGTTCCAGACGACCGGAGGGTGAGTGACTTATTATTTTACGACGCACCAAAACCGAACAAGCTCTATTGCCGATGTACTTCCTCTACCGCGAGTTTACGTTGGCTGTTAAAGTAACTTGTCTGTCTACACATAACCACTGCACCGCTTATAACCAATTGCCTTAGCTTAATAGGCCCGGGTAACAGTCACAACGCTCGTAACGTGCGACACGCGCATGACAAAGCTTTAATTTGTAGCGTTCGAGTTTCCATTACGGAATCACTAACACCAGTATGACCATAATATTATGACCGTATGACTCGAGACTTACTGAGCTATTTTTCTATTCCAATTCATTTGGCTGACAATCGGGTACTGATCGCATTGGGTTGAACAGAACTGGTTAAAATTTCAGTATCTCATTGAGTACATTCGTATATCGTTTTCGGTATATCATTTCAGTAATTATCGGATATATTAACCAAAAGCCAATAAAACAAACATCGATCAAGTATTATAAAGACAGTAACGCATGCATGTTAAAATCGTAACCAACACGCTATCTGATAAAACTGTTCACAATATTTTTACGCAACTTTTGTTAGGTGGATAGACAAACTGGGCCAGAAGACCCTCAGCCACTCTCTCGCTCGCAGTCAGAACACAACAGCTTGGAGGAACCCACGCAACCGATGCAAAACGACGGTGCTGCAACAGCAACGCATTTGCCCGTCAACATAAATGCTATGCCGATCGGTCATCAGTACATACCAACTCAGTATATAAACTCACTCCCGTTTCACGGATACACACCTTATCGATCGCGTTGGATAAACGCCAACGTACCTGAGAACACAGCATACAATCTAGCGGATGAAATAGACGGAGACACGGATCCAGATGTACACCCATATGACGTACGCGATGACTCTATTCATAATGTTGGCAATCTAAATTTTGCGACGGGGCCAGCGTTCTATCGCAGCTGCTGGTCGGAACTGAGCGCCATGTGGAGCGTCCTTCGCGAAGCATTTCATGGTCATTTTCACCAGCATAACCAACCTTTGTCTAGAGCCCCGGTGAACCTTGAAGATGTCGTGACCGATTCCACCGCAAGGGGGAGCATAGACGTGTCAGGCCGTTTATACTCTTCCACTCAACAGAGGATTGCAGAAAATAGAGAGATTCACAACGAGCAAATTATTCGCAGTGACGTAGCGACTGTAACGCAGTCTCGACCTCTGATTGGGCGAGACGCGGCGGGTGCGCAGACGAACGTCAACGACGTCGAAGTCAGAATGTCCACAGTCTCAACGACCCACGAAAATATACCAAATCACGATCGGAGTGGTAATGGCGGAAATGCTCACTCGGAGAACGTACCAACCTCTGCCCGATCTCGAGACTTCGCCAACTCATCGAGCGACAGCCATTTGTTTGATCATAGCTATGCGCAACCAGATCTCAACGGATCCGAACAGGCGTTGGAGTTGATGGATATGGGCGAGATGCACGAATGATATCCGATGATCGCCATTTTCATCTTTTGTGCATTTCTATGAAATTGTTAATAATGATAAAATTTTAAACTTGATATAAATCGCATTTAAATGGCAATTGTAGCAAAACATTTTGCAAACGATGACGATGAACATCCATGTTGTTGATATATAATGTTGTTTTGATGAAGGAACTATTGCAGTGTTGCGTGCAGTATGAAACAATGAAGTGCTCATACTGCTATCAGGATAGATAGAGAGAGGAGGAGGATAGAGAGAGAGAGAGAGAGAGAGAGAGAGAGAGAGAGAGAGAGAGAGAGAGAGAGAGAGAGAGAGAGAGAGAGAGAGAGAGAGAGAGAGA
>NW_014580056.1:11982-13601 GCF_000485595.1 Priapulus caudatus | reverse complement strand
CTCAGTATATAACTCTTCTGGTGAGATATTGCGCATGCGCTAACACACTAACGTAGCCAGTTTGTGTACTGACTGATATATGCAGCGGGGACATTATATGCAAGGTCTTCTTTCTGTTTCTTAAGTGAGGTCTACTGATGGAATGTTATCATATAAATCTATGCTAGAATAACTCCTCTTCATTTTAAATTTATAATTTTTGCAAAATATTCTTCTTCTAGGGAGATAATACGCATGCGCGAACACCCTTTCAGGCGTGCAGTACGGACTGAAGAAAACTGCATAATATAGCCTGCTGAGAGAGAGGGGTGTACGACTGAGGGAAAGCTGCAGGGAAAATAGCTGAGGGGAGGTAGAAGAAGAGGGAAGCTGAGCGATGGACAAGGGAGCCAAGGGAAAGGTCGTGACAGGATGAAGTAGGAGTTTTGTACACTATAGGCTAGGGCGCTCTCCTAATTATAAACACAGGTCTACTGATAACAATTAATTACATAAATCTATGCTGAGACACCCCGTAAGCATATTAAATGCATGTTAGCTCAGTATATAACTCTTCTGGTGAGATATTGCGCATGCGCTAACACACTAACGTAGCCAGTTTGTGTCCTGACTGATATATGCAGCGGGGACATTATATGCAAGGTCTTATTTCTGTTTCTTCAGTGAGGTCTACTGATGGAATGTTATCGTATAAATCTATGCTAGAATAACTCCTCTTCATTTTAAATTCATGATTTTTGCAAAATATTATTCTACTCGCGAGATATTCCGCATGCACGAGCCCCGTTTCAGGCGTGCAGTACGGACTGGAGAAACCTGCATAATATAGCCTGCTGATAGAGAGAGGTGCGAGACTGGGAAAAAGCGGCAGGGAAAATAGCTGAGGGGCGGTAGAAGAAGAGGGAAGCTGAGCGAGGGACAAGGGAGCCAAGAAGAAGGTCGGGAGGCGGGTGAAGTAAGAGTTTTGTACACTATAGGCTAGGGCGTTCTCCTAATTATAAACACAGGTCTACTGATAACAATTTATTACATGAATCTATGCTGAGATGCCCCGTACGCATATTAAATGCATATTCATCTCAAAATAAAACTGTTCTGGTCAGATATTGCGCATGCACTAACACACTAACGTAGCCAGTTTGTGTACTGACTGATATATGCAGCGGGGACATTATATGCAAGGTCTTCTTTCTGTTTCTTATGTGAGGTCTACTGATGAAATGTTACCATATAAATCTATGCAAGAATAACTCCTCTTCATTTTAAATGCAATATTTCTGCAAAATATTTTTCTTCAAAGGTAGATATTACGCATGCGCGAGCACCGTTTCAGGCGTGCAATACGGACTGGAGAAAACTGCATAATATAGCCTGCTGAGAGAGAGGGGTGAGAGACTAAGGAAAAACTGCAGGGAACATAGCCGAGGGGCGGTAGAAGAAGAGGGAAGCTGAGCGAGGGACAAGGGAGCCAAGGGGAAGGTCGGGAGCGGGTGAAGTAGGAGTTTTGTACATTATAGGCTAGGGCGCGTTCCTAATTATAAACACAGGTCTACTGATAACAATTAATTACCTAGATCTATGCAGAGATACCTCGTAAGCATATTAAATGCATATTCATC
>NW_014580056.1:9876-11457 GCF_000485595.1 Priapulus caudatus | reverse complement strand
GTATTGGTTTAATAACGGTACACTAGACTAAGTATGCGTGCGTGTCCGTGCGCACGCGCTCGGGTGTGCAGTATTGGTTTAATAACGGTACACTAGACTAAGTAAAACTCGAGAACACGCGAGCCGTCGCTATCGGTAAAGTCAAGTGCTTATCGTCGAAAAAAATCGCATCGCACGTCGGCAGCCATTGAACTGTTCGACTCTGATTAGTTCATCGGCTCGCGGAAGGCGACGCCGACAGGTTCATGACCCCCCGCCGACGGACGAGCGGACGGACGGAGAGAACCGACAATGATGGCTCTCTCTCACGAATCGAATCAAGCGATCGTCTAAATTGTTCGGTCGTAAATGATTCTCCCTAATCGTCTAAGATTACTCACGGATACATAGCAAGCATGCCTCTCTCTCTCTCTCTCTCTCTCTCTCTCTCTCTCTCTCTCTCTCTCTCTCTCTCTCTCTCTTCCCCCCCTCACTCTCCCTCTATATATATCCCCATCTCTCTCTCTCGCCTTCTTCACACAGACGTCGCCACGGCCACTGAGGAGTGAGGTTGACAGGTAGAGAAGGTAGGGAGGCACGTGTCACGTAATTAGTCAGCATCAGTCCTGCAGCGCGTGTGTCAATGAGGATGCGAACATTTTCCAATAGGCTTCATGGGGTTTTCTCTCCAGCTAATCTAGCTCAATTTTGGATTGCCTTTTAAATGACACCACTCACCACACCCGCAGCAGGGTGCCCGGCAGACGTCCATATCCTTACATGGGTATGTATATGAATCATTGCTATATACATGAAAATTGGTTTTCTTTCCAGCTAGGCTGGCCCCCCTGGGCTCCCGGTCTAGTTCGGTAGGGGCGCTATCGTCGCTCGCTGGGGTCAAGGAGCTACATATACCAGCTCCTTATGTTATATGTAGCTCCTTGGCTGGGGTCAAATTTTCTTGGGCTTTCAGCATATTCTAGTGTCTCTCTATGCATGGCCAGGTCATTTCGCCTAGATGGCTGTGCTATGCGGAACAGACGATTTATTGTCTATCGTAACTACGACGTGTTCTAGGAAGTACCGTCACATCGGCTCGGTGTAGTAGTAGTTTTTTGCCAACAGGTTCGATTTAGAGATAGAGAGAGAGAGAGAGAGAGAGAGAGAGAGAGAGAGAGAGAGAGAGAGAGAGAGAGAGAGAGATTGTCTTGTTTCGTGGCTGGCTGTAATTGTACCCATTTCTAAGGGGTTGGGTATTTAGTGTATTTATTTCTTAGTATTCTCTATTATCGTAAAGTCGCTATCGGTAAAGTCAAGTGCTTATCGTCGAAAAAAATCGCATCGCACGTCGGCAGCCATTGAACTGTTCGACTCTGATTAGTTCGTCGGCTCGTGGAAGGCGACGCCGACAGGTTCATGCATGACCCCCCGCCGACGGACGAGCGGACGGACGGAGAGAACCGACAACGATGGCTATCTCTCACGAATCGAATCAAGCGATCGTCTAAATTGTTCGGTCGTAAATGATTCTCCCTAATCGTCTAAGATTATTCACGGATACATAGCAAGCATGTCTCTCTCTCTCTCTCTCTCTCTCTCTCT
>NW_014580056.1:8656-9546 GCF_000485595.1 Priapulus caudatus | reverse complement strand
CGCACGCAGGTGTTTGTGTGTGTACGCGCACGCAGATGTTTGTGTGTGTATGCGCACGCAGGTGTTTGTGTGTGTACGCGCACGCAGATGTTTGTGTGTGTATGCGCACGCAGGTGTTTGTGTGTGTATGTGCACGCAGGTGTTTGTGTGTGTATGCGCACGCAGGTGTTTGTGTGTGTATGCGCACGCGTGAGTTTGCGCGTGTACGCGCACGCAGGTGTTTGTGTGTGTAAGCGCACGCATGCAGGTGTTTGTGTGTGTACGCGCACGCAGGTGTTTGTGTGTGTAAGCGCACGCAGGTGTTTGTGTGTGTAAGTGCACGCAGGTGTTTGTGCGTGTACGCGTACGCAAATGTTTGTGTGTGTAAGCGCACGCAGGTGTTTGTGCGTGTACGCGTACGCAGGTGTTTGTGTGTGTAAGCGCACGCAGGTGTTTGTGTGTGTACGCGCACGCAGGTGTTTGTGTGTGTACGCGCACGCAGGTGTTTGTGCGTGTATGCGCACGCAGGTGTTTGCGCGTGTACGCGCACGCAGGTGTTTGTGCGTGTACGCGCACGCGTGAGTTTGTGTGTGTACGCGCACGCAGGTGTTTGTGTGTGTATGCGCACGCAGGTGTTTGTGTGTGTACGCGCACGCAGGTGTTTGTGTGTGTACGCGCACGCAGGTGTGTTGTGCGTGTACGCGCACGCAGGTGTTTGTGCGTGTACGCGCACGCAGGTGTTTGTGTGTGTATGCGCACGCAGGTGTTTGTGTGTGTATGCGCACGCGTGAGTTTGCGCGTGTACGCGCACGCAGGTGTTTGTGTGTGTATGCGCACGCGTGAGTTTGCGCGTGTACGCGCACGCAAGTGTTTGTGTGTGTATGCGCACGCGTGAGTTTGCGGGTGTACGC
>NW_014580056.1:0-8554 GCF_000485595.1 Priapulus caudatus | reverse complement strand
TCGGTCTGTCCGTGTCTCGTCGTGTTCCGTCGTGTCGTGTCGTCGTCGTCGTCGTCGTCGTCGTCGTCGTCGTCCGTCGTCGTCGTCGTCGTCGTCGTCGTCGTCGTCGTCGTCGTCGTCGTCGTCGTCGTCGTCGTCGTCGTCGTCGTCGTCGTCGTCGTCGTCGTCGTCGTCCGTCGTCGTCCGTCCGTCGTCCGTCCGTCTGTCTGTCTGTGTGTCTGTCTGTCTGTGTGTCTGTCCGTCTGTGTGTTTGTCTGTCTGTCCATCTCTCTCTTTCTCTCTCTGTTGCCCAGTTCTCTGTTTTACAGCTAGATTACCTGTTTTTAAGCTGGAAAATATACCACATACTAGCTGTTTGTCATCGACTAACAGACAACTACCTTTATCGTTTGCTGGAGGAATTTTACATTCGACCAAATTTTCAGTGACCGGTAAAGTCTCTATTTTGCTAGGTAACAATCTACTCGTATAACCGCCATCACATTAAAGACAATTGTCTCTGCACCGACTCCCATATGTTACTCCTGCATTGTACACTGTGATGCAGTTACACCACTGTATTTCCAAGACTCGTTCTCGGAAACAAAATTAGGCAGATAAGGTCTCTGTCTCCCTGGGTACTGCATGCCGGAACGTACCCTGGGTACGGTCCGGTATACCGGAACGTACCCTGGTAACTATCTGGTATGGTTAGGGTTAGGGTTAGGGAGTAGGCGTAGGCGACTCCCTAGACTCGTTATGTAACGCTTTCCCCCTGTGGCGTGGTGGTAGATCAGGCCGTGATCGTCCCACAGGGGCGACACGTCGGGTCGTGCACCTCGACTGCCAAGCGCGTTCCGTTATGACCAACCAACGATAAAACAGAGCAGCAACACCGATATGAACGGTACTTACAATAGCCTCTTTACTTGACGACAATCAATATAACGGTCAACATACGTGATGGTTCGGTGTTATTACGCTTTACGAAGCTCGTGGTGCCGGTCGTACTGAGCGTCTTGCCTCTTCCTCCCTCTCTGGCTGACTATCGCTGACTCTGGCGTGAGTGCAGCGGCAGGTGACTCCGACGGTGACTTTGTCCCTGAGTCGAGTGCTTAACAACGGTCATATGTCACCTTATATACCCGTTAGCCGTAGTATATCACGTGGTATAGAGGGCACACGAAGCGTGCATGTGATCACGACGACGGAAGCTCAAGGATGACTTGGTGAATCAAGGAGGATTCGATGAAGCTGAAGCTGCATCTCCACGTCAAGGTTGCGTCAAGCTTTCCGCGCACACAGTAGTACATCTACAATTACATCCCCCAAAATATAAAGAAGCCAAAATCGTTACAGTTAGTGGGGTAGGCGAGGTACGGTCCGGCATATTAGATAGTACCATGGTACGTTCCGGTATATCGGACCGTACTCAGGGTACGTTCCGGCAGTACCCAGGGAGACATAGACCCTACCGGCCAAAATTAGTCTTAACATTGCCTTTTTCTTGAAGACCGTTTACAGAAACATAATAAAGTTTACGGGTTTCTCATGGGCAATGTATATAGCGGTCCGGTCTACGAGAAAAGGTTCATGTTAACACTCGGTTTCAGAACTTTTAGAACGCCTTCAGGGCACAACGGCCCTCAAGGGGCTCGTTGTCAGAAACTGACAACGAGCCCCCTGATGCCCCGAATTTTGTTTCTGACAACGAGCCCCTTGAGTGCCGTTGTGCCCTGAATGCGGTCTAAAAGTTCTGAAACTTGTCTATGCTTTCATTGGCAGGCGGCATCACCCTGATTTATCATCGACCAATCGGAATCGTGAGTAGTTTCCATGACGTCAGAGACAATGGTTAAAAGATTGATTGATTAAAATGGGAACGTGTGTATACAGCATAACCTGACGGTCCCAACAACTAAATGTGTCTGTAATATTATTAATATTATTAATATTACTATTATTAATATTACTATTATTACTATTACTATTATTATTATTTTTATTATTTCCAAAGTGGATTATGGCATTAGCCGATGGCTTCTGGGCAAACTCCACGACAGATGACACTCTCGCTCTCGCTCAATNTCGTTCGTTCGTGTTCGTTCGTTCGTCTCTCTCTCTCTCTCTCTCTCTCTCTCTCTCTCTCTCTCTCTCTCTCTCTCTCTCTCTCTCTCTCTCTCTCTCTCTCTCTCTCTCTCTCTCTCACTCTCTCTCTGTTGTCCAGTTCACTGTTTTACAGCTATAGATGACCTGTTTTTAAGCTGGAAAATATAGCACATACTAGCTGTTTGTCATCGACTAACAGACAACTACCTCTATCGTTTGCTGGAGGAATTTTACATTCGACCACATTTTCAGTGACCGGTAAAGTCTCTATTTTGCTAGGTAACAATCTACTCGTATAACCGCCATCACATTAAAGACAAGTGTCTCTGCACCGACTCCCATATGTTACTCCTGCATTCTACACTGTGATGCAGCCACACCACTGTATTTCCAAGACTCGTTCTCGGAAACAAAATTAGTCTTAACATTACCTTTTTCTCGAAGACCGTTTACAGAAACATAATAAAGTTTACGGGTTTCTCATGGGCAATGTATATAGCGGTCCGGTATACGAGAAAAGGTTTATGTTAACACTAGGTTTCAGAACTTTTAGAACGCATTCAGGGCACAACGGCCCTCAAGGGGCTCGTTGTCAAAAACAAAATTAGTCTTAAGACTAATTTTGTTTCTGACAACGAGCCCCTTGAGGCCCCAAATGTTGTTTCTGACAACGAGCCCCTTGAGGGCCGTTGTGCCCTGGATGCGTTCTAAAAGTTCTGAAATCTATCTATGCTTCCATTGGCAGGCGGCATCACCCTGATTCATCATCGACCAATCGGAATCGTGAGTAGTTTCCATGACGTCAGAGACAATGGTTAAAACATTGATTGATTAAAATGAGAACGTGTGTATATAGCATAACCTGACCCAACAACTAAATGTGTGTGTAATATTATTACTATTATTACTATTACTATTATTATTATTTTTATTATTTCCAAAGTGGATCACGGCATTAGCCGATGGCTTCTGGGCAAACTCCACGACAGATGACACTCTCGCTCTCGCTCAATTCACCTGAGTTTCTGAGTTGTACGAGGGGGCGCTGCATGCAGTTTGGCTTGTGGGTTGGCCGTCTCCCAACTTGGGGCATGGGGATTCAATCCAGAATTTCGCTTGAATCCCTATTAATTATTATTAATATTATTATTATTATTATCACTATTATTATTACTATAATTATTATATCACTGTATTGTCAATCTAGTTACAACTTTTCTCGAATGAAAACGTACGTCACACTGGAGTCACCAATCAGGTGTCGGATAATTCGTCGCAGGTGTGACAGTCGGCACGACCCGCTGTGACAACTACTGTCGAGCGATGGTCGTAGAAGTGCGCTTCGAGTATCCGTTCTACGGCACAGTCTTCCCGATCGGCTGGGGAAAGATGCGCGGCTGCGTGACGAGAGGCTACGGCAAGAGACAACTGACGCTCATCTTTGCACCGAATTCGTGCGGCGTCAAAGAACACGTGCGCCGATCGTACGCAAAGGTACGTGGACAGACGGGGGATCACGTACATGGTATGTCGTGTACTGATCAATTAATCAATAAATCGATCGATCGATTAAGGGATCAATTAAAAAGCAGGCAAGGTAGTACGCAATCAGTCATGAATCAAGCCATCAATCAATCATGTTTAAATATAGATTGAACTATGGTTAATTAAATACTGTTGTCGTGCGCAATTTTAGGTTCTTCTTCTTCTTCTTCTTCTTCTTCTTCTTCTTCGTCTTCTCCGCCACCTTCTTCCACCTTCTTCTTCATTAACTTCTTCTTCTGCCGCTTCCTCCTCCTCCTCCTTCTCCTCTCATCATCCTCCTCCTCGTGTTTTTCTTGTTCTCCTTCTCATCCGTTTTCTTCTTCTTCTTCTTCTTCTTCTTCTTCTTCTTCTTCTTCTCCTCCTCCTCCACCTTTTTCTTCTTTCACTTCTTCTTCTGCCACATCCTCCTCCTCCTCCTCCTCCTCCTCCTCCTCCTCGTCCTTCTCCTCCTCCTCCTTCTCGTGATCCTCCTCCGTATCTTCGTCTTCTTCTTCTCCTCATTATCCGTCTTCTTCTTTTTCTTCTTCTTCTTTTCCCCCTTCTCTTCCTCCTTCTTCTTCTTCTTTCTCATCTGGATCCACCCACATTTTCCTTTTAGCGGACGTATGATAGAGATGTGACGTTTGTCTACAAGAATAGCCTTATTGTCGACTTCAACACATACGAACCTTCCATGAGAATGGACGTCTGGTGTCGAATGAACAGTTTCAAGCGAAACTTGTTCCGACACCCGAGGTATGTGCTTCTACTAAGCAGCCCACGTTTTGATTTATGTAAATAAACAAAACGCTCCTTCTTCCTCCTCCCCTCTCCGCGCCCTCCCCCTCCCACGTCCCCCTCCCTTTCCGCGCCCCACCCCTTTGCATTTCCATCTCATTCCCACGCACGTCCTCCCTTCCATGTCCCTCCATCTCCGTGCCCTCCTTTTTCTATCTTTCTGTGAGTGGTGTGCGTGCGATAAAACCGTGTTGCAGAGGAGCATTTAAACGGTATTTGCGAAGAATTAATGCTAATATTGCAACAATGAGTAGATAAACATTAATACTTTGATAGTGAATACACAAGTCGTGCTTATTTACTATCATTTTATTATTGAAACGGCCCAAGTCCCTGTCGGTGCCCGAATACTGATATCTCTCACACACACACACAGCCAGGCGCACCTTTGGCTTTCCCAGATTACAAATATACTTACAATTACGGGTAATCCCAGATACTTACGGGCGGCTGTCGTGCGTAGACTGGTTCCCTGTCTTTCTACAATTTGTCAATAGATTTAGAGTGAGACAGGAAACCAGTCTACGGTCGCGCGGAGCATATCTCGTGCTCGCGGTCTTTGGTCTTTGCGCGCGCGCGTGCCCCGCGGCGGGGCGTCTCACTCACTCTCTCCCTCTCGCTCTCTCTGTGTGTTGACGGTGCGCGGTATGTGTGTGTGTGCGATGTATGTGTGTGTGTGTGATGTGTGTGGTTGTGTGTGTGTGGGTGTGTGTGTCGTGTGTTGTGTGTGTGTGTGTGCTGTGTGTGGTGATGTGTGTGTGTGTGTGTATGTCTGCCACTCTCGCTCTCCTTCTCGCTCTCTCTGATCTCTGTTCCTCTCTCTCTCTCTCGCTCTCTCTCTCCCACAGCTCTCCGTCTCTCTCGTCCTTCTCTTCTCTCTCTTCTTTCTCTCTCTCGTCTCGCTCCTCTCTCTCTCTCTCCGCTGCCTTTCTTCTCTCTCTCTCATCTTCTCTCCCCAGTCCGCTGTTTCTCTCTCTCTCTCTCTCCTCTCTCTCTTTTCCCCTTCTCTCTCTCGTCTCGTCTCCTCTCTCGCAGCGCGCCGCTCTTTTCTTCTTGTCTTTGTGTGTGTGTGTCTCTCTTCTTTCCTCCACCCTCTCTCCCTCTCTCTCTCTCTCGCTCCTCTCTCTCTCTCTGCTAGCTATGCGATCTCTTATAGCGATGCGATCTCTGCTAGCGCTGTGGGCGAGGCGATTGTGACTCGAGGAGATGTGTCGCCACCTCCCTCTCCCGCTTTCTCACTGTCTCCAGTCTCATCTCCACCCCGTCCCTTCTAGCTTACCCTCCCTGCCCCTCCTCCCATCCTTGTCCCTGCCATTTTCTCCTTCTCCCTTGCCTCCGCTCCTCACTCCCTCCCTTCCTCCCTTCCTTCTCCTCCCTCCCTCTATTCCTCTTCCCCCTCCCTTTCCTCAAAGCACACGAATCGTAAGAAATTGAATATCAAGTGATGGTTAGAATCAGTTGATGCAATTGCAGCGGCAAACCAAGGTTCAACGTTTTTTTTCTCCCTCCGCTCTCTCATACTCCCTCCCCCTCCTCCTCCGCTCCTCCCTCCCTCGCCTCCCTCCTCCCTCCTCTCCCTCCTCGCGCTCCCTCCTCCCGCTCCTCGCTCCCTCCGTCCCTCCCGCCCTCCTCCTCCTCCTCCCTACCCTCCCTCTCCTCCCCTCCCTCCCTCCCTCCTCCTCCCGTCCCTCCCTCGCCTCCTCCCTCCCTCCGCCTTCCTTCGCTCCGGCCGCGACATAAGGCGATCCGTGGTGGCCGTTTATGATATCGACATTGCGGTGGCCCACCGCAAATCCGCGTCTTTGGTATCAATAGCACTGTTCGTGAAGCGTATATCAATTTGAATCCTGCAACAAACCGAGAAGGGCGCAACCACCGCGTACGCTCGCTCACGGCACACACACACACGCACGCAACCACACTACACACGCACACACGCACGACACGCCCGGGCGTGCACGCGCACCGCCACCGGACACACACACACACACACACACACATGCACACAGACACAGCACACCACATTCACCACACACACACACAGATCGAGAGAGAGAGAGAAACGCGAGAAAAGAGAAGAGAGAGAGTGAGAAGAAAGATAGAGAGAGAGAGAGAGAGAGTAGAAGAGAGAGAGCGCGATTTGCCGTGCCCCACCGCGCACCGCGTCTTTAGAACGAGGAGCCGCTATTCGCAACGCATGATTGCGCTTTAGACTCGACCGGCGGTAATCTTCAAGACGGATGGATGGGTCCAGTCAGTATTCAGTCGAGCTAACGGATAGAGCGTGCTGGTTATAAAGGCAATCATCGTATCTGTATTGGAGTAGCGACGGTGACCGCTAAGTGTCATTGTGGAGCTGCCGCGCGGCGTGGTGAGGAAAGTACATGTTGTGTGTTGTGTGGTGTGTGTGTGTGTTGTGTGTGTTGTGTGTGTGTGTGTGTGTGTGTGTGTGTGTGTGTGTGTGGTGCGTGTTGTTATATGGTATGTGTGTGTGTTGGGGGTGTGTGTGTGTGAGTGTGTGTGTGATGTGTGTGTGTAGGTGCGTGGTGCCGTGTGTGTGGTGTGTGTAGTGTGTGTCAGTGGAAAAATAAAATTTATTTGTTTCGGGGGCTACTTTTTAAGCTGCGCGGGGATAAAAATAGCGACTTCTAAAATTGGTTTGCATTGAACTCTTATGCAAATTTTACGACCACGGCGGGCTCTTTGGCATTTCCGGGCTCTTTTGGCATTTCGGGCCCCGTCGTATTTTTTTTTACTCGGTGTGTGTGTGTGTGTGTTGTGTGTGTGTGTGTGGTGTGTGTGTGTGTGTGTGGTTGTGTGTAATGTGTGTGTGCGTTTGTTGTGTGTGTGTGTCGTGTTGTGTGTGTGGGTGTGATGGTGTGTGTGTGTGTGTTGTGTGTGGTGTGGTGTGCTGTGTGTGTGTTGTGTGTGTTGTATGTGTGTGTGTGTGTGTGTGTGTTTTTACCGAGTCTTTTTTTTCGACACCGCCCTGCTCATGCAGCCCCACGAGAACATCAAATTGTTTCCAATGGTTTTTAAATTTCATTGGTATCTGTTGGTATCAAAATAATGAAATCTGTTTTTTTTAAGATTTACTTCGTTTTAGAAATTTAAATTCGTGCTTAAAATAAAATTGTTAAATAACAAATCTCGTTTTAACTTAATTGTTTTTAATGAAATACGCTGTAAATTTCATTTGGTATCAAAGGTATGAAAATCGTTTTAAATTTAGATTCGTTTAAAATTTAAATTCGTTTAAAAAAATCGTTAAATAAAAATTCGTTTTAACTTTAATTCGTTTTTAATGAAATCGTATTAAATTTCATTGGTATCAAAGGTATGAAATCGTTTTAAATTTAATTCGTTTAAAATTTAAATTCGTTTAAAAAAAATTCGTTAAATAAAAATTCGTTTTAAATTTAATTCGTTTTTAATGAAATTGTATTAAATTTCATTGGTATCAAAGGTATGAAATCGTAGTCAGGATTAATATGTGAAATCATCGCTAAATAAAAATAAAAATATTTATTTAGATAGATCTATATAGAATAACTATTGGAAGTATATGTATATATGTATTTGAATGCTTGGGTCAGATGAGTCTGTAAGAGTGCATGATCTCTTGTTTCAGCAATATAATTTGGTTTCGCCAGGTATATATTAAATCCTCCATAGGATCCTATACTTGAGAATTGGATTTCAGGAGCTGAAAAAAAGTATTTCGCTCATTTTCTACCGAGGGGTACTATTAAANCACAGATCGAGAGAGAGAGAGAAACGGACGAGGAAAAGAGAGAGAGAGAGAGAGAGAGAGCGCGACTTTGCCGTGCCCCACCACGCACCGCGTCTTTAGAACGCCCGCTATCGCAACGCTGATTGCCCTTAGACTCGCCCGCCGGTAAACTTCACAGACGGATGGATGGGTCCAGTCAGTATTCAGTCGAGCTTAACGGGATTAGAGCGGTGCTGGTTATAAAGGCGAATCATGCGATCTGTGATGGAGTAGGACGGTGACCGCTAGTGTCATTGTGCGAGCTGCCGCGCGCGTGGTGGAGGAAGTACATGTGTGTGTGTGTGTGTGTGTGTGTGTGTGTGTGTGTGTGTGTGTGTGTGTGTGTGTGTGTGTGTGTGTGTGTGTGTGTGT
>NW_014580055.1:17419-21433 GCF_000485595.1 Priapulus caudatus | reverse complement strand
AGAGAGAGAGAGAGAGAGAGCGAGAGAGATCGCGAGAAAGAGAGAGAGAGAGAGAGAGAGAGAGAGCGAGAGAGATCGCGAGAGAGAGAGAGAGAGAGAGAGAGAGAGAGAGAGATAAAGAGTAGTAGAGGGCCACGGGTCGTGTATTAAGCAGGGTTATCGTTTGAGTTATGTCGTCTAATGATGTTACGCTCTTCCCTCATAAATCTCACGAAATGTTCTGCACCCGCCTTTGTGTGCTACTGCCATTTCCCTACCTACTTCTCTCTCGCTTCTTACGACCTTTCCCCCTCTCCCTCCCCTCTCCTCCCCTCCCCTTCCTCCTCCTCCCGCACCTACTTCTCTCTCGCCTCTTACGACCTTTCCCCCTCTCCCTCCCCTCCCCTCCCCTTCCTCCTCCTCCCGCACCTACTTCTCTCTCGCTTCTTACGACCTTTCCCCCTCTCNTTCCTTTCCCTCCCCTTCCTCCTCCTCCCGCACCTACTTCTCTCTCGCTTCTTACGACCTTTCCCCCTCTCCCTCTCCTCCCCTTCCTCCTCCTCCCGCACCTACTTCTCTCTCGCCTCTTACGACCTTTCCCCCTTCCTTTCCCCTCCCCTTCCTCCTCCTCCCGCACCTACTTCTCTCTCGCCTCTTACGACCTTTCCTCCTCTCCCTCCCCTCCCCTTCCTCCTCCTCCCTCACCTACTTCTCTCTCGCCTCTTACGACCTTTCCTCCTCCTTCCTTTCCCCCCCCCTTCCTCCGTCTTCCCGCACCTACTTCTCTCTCGCCTTCTTACGACTTTCCCCCTTCCCTGTTCCCCTCCCCTTCCTCCTCCTCCCGCACTACCCTTCTTTCTCGGGCTTCTTACGACTTTCCCTTTCCCTTCTCCCCTTCCTCCTCCTCCCGCACCTACTTCTCTCTCCTCGCCTTCTTACGACCTGTCCCCTCTCCCTCCCTCTTCCTCCCCTCCTCCTCTCCCGCCGCCGACCCTACTTCTTCTCTCGCTTCGTTATCCGCACGTTTCCCCTTCCTTTTCCCCCTCCCTCCCCTTCCCTCCTCCCGCACATACGTTTCTCTCGCCTCTTACGACCTTCCCCCCTCTCCCTCCCCTTCCTCCTGCCTCCCGACCATACTTCTCGCTGCGGCTTTACGCCCTTTTCCCCGTCGCTTTCCCCTCCCCTTCCTCCTCCTCCCGACACATTGACTTCTTACTCTTCTCCCTCGCCATATTACTGATTTCTCTCCTCCTTCCTTCCCTCCCCTTCTTCCTCCTTCAGCTCCTTTTTTCTATCTTCTTCTTTTTATATATTCGTACTATTTTCCTTCGTATTTCTCTCTTTCTTTTCTTCGTTCTTCTTTTCTTCCTCCCCTTCCCGATCCTTCTCCCGATCTCCTTTTCCTCTATATTCTTTCATCCTGTTTCCTTTCTTCCTCCTGCTCGCCCCTCCTCCTCATCCCCGCCCCTTCTTTCTCCCTCCTCCCCCTTCCGCCCATTCCCCTCTCCTTTCCCTTGTTACGCCCAGCTTCCCACCTCCTCCCCTTCCCCTCCTCCACCTACCCTCCCCCCAACAATCACCGGCATGTGTAATTGTTGGATCGCCTGACCTCACCTGCATGGTAAATTGACAAACAAATATAGGAGCTTGCATATAGGTGTTTGCATGTCAGCGGCACAATAGCTCTGTTTTCTCTCTCTCTCTCGCTCTCTCGCATCTATCTGCAAGACATTATATTATTCTATGTGTCTGTCTCTGTCTCGCTCTCGCTCTCTCTTTCTCACACACAATGCGGGCGAATTGCATGACTGCTCTCTGTTCATCTGTCTGTCTGTCTGTCTGTCTGTCTGTCTCTTTTTGTCTGTCTTACTCACTCCCTTTCTTTTTCTCTTTTCCTCTCTCTCTGTCTGTCGGTCTCTCTCTCTCTCTTTCTCTCTCTCCTGTTGCCTCAGTCCCATCTCCTCTCATTCCGCGTTCTCTGCTTTGTTGGCCTTTCTCCCCTCTCGTTTGCTCTGCTCTCTGGCGATCTACCGATCTCTCTCATCTCGGTCTTCATGCTGCACTTTCTCTCTCTCTCTCTCTCTCATCTCCTCTCTCTTTTCTCTCGTCCGCTGCACCTCTCCCACGCGGCCTCTCCTCTCTCAGTTCGTCGCTCGTCGTCTGGCTTCTCTTCGAGTCTCGTTCCGTGGCTGCTGCTCTCTCGATCGTCTCGGTCACGTCTCTCTCCGTTCTCATGCGTCTCCTCGTTGCCTCTCTCTCTCTCTCTCTCTCTGCTTGCTCTCTCGTTCTCCCGCTCTGTCCTCTCTCTACGCTTCTCGCTCTGCTCCTCTTCCGTCTTGCTCCGTCGTCGGTCCTCTCATGATCTCTCGTCGCTTAATGCTCTACTTCTCTGCTCATGCATCATGCATCTCGTCTCTCATCTGCTCTCTTCCCTCCTCTCTCCTCCCTCTCCTGCTCCATCCCCTCTCTCTCTCTGCATCGTCTCTCTCTCGACCTCGTGCTTCTCTGTCTGCTGTCGTCAGGTAACCGGTGATGGGGTTGTTTACGTACGCCTACATACCAGGTAGCGGCGTGAATGACGTAAGTGACGTGAATCATCAGTGAGGGGATGGGAGGGAAGGTGGAGGCGATGTAAGGTGGACGTGATGGTAAGGTGGAGTGAATGTAAGAGTGGAGGTGATGTAAATGGAGTGATGTAAGGTGGAGGGCGATGTAAGCGTGGAGCGATGACAGGTGGAAGCGATGTACGAGGGGCAGCGATGTAAGGGTGGAGTGATAGTACCACGATGGAGTGATGTAAGGTGGAGCGATGAGGTGGACGATGTAAAGGTGGAGTGATGTAAGGTGGAGCGATGTACAGAGTGGACGCGATGTACATGGTGAAATGTGATGTACAGTGAGTGATTAAGATGGAAGTGATGTAAGGTGGACGCGCGAATGTAAGAGGTGGACGATGGTAAGGTTGGAGTGATGTAGAGGTGGAGTGATGTAAGGTGGAGCGAATGTAAAAGGGTGGAAGCGATGTATAAGGTGGAAAGGGCGAGTTGTAGGTGGAGGCGATGTAGAGGTGGGGGAGGGGGANTAAGGTGGAGCGATGTAAGGTGGAGCGATGTAAGGTGGAGTGATGTAAGGTGGAGTGATGTAAGATGGAGTGATGTAAGATGGAGTGATGTAAGATGGAGTGATGTAAGGTGGAGTGATGTAAGGTGGAGCGATGTAAGGTGGAGTGATGGATGTAAGATAGAGTGATGTAAGGTGGAGCAATGTAAGATAGAGTGATGTAAGGTGGAGCGATGTAAGGTGGAGTGATGTAAGGCTTACATCACTCCACACCTTACATCGCTCCACCTTACATCACTCTATCTTACATCACTCCACCTTACATCACTCCAACTTACATCACTCCAACTTACATTGCTCCACCTTACATCACTCCACCTTACATCACTCTATTGGAGCGATGTAAGATAGAGTGATGTAAGGTGGAGTGATGTAAGGTGGAGTGATGTAAGATAGAGTGATGTAAGGTGGAGCGATGTAAGGTGTGGAGTGATGTAAGATAGAGTGATGTAAGGTGGAGCGATGTAAGGTGGAGCGATGTAAGATAGAGTGATGTAAGGTGGAGCGATGTAAGATAGAGTGATGTAAGGTGGAGCGATGTAAGATAGAGTGATGTAAGGTGGAGTGATGTGAGGGATCCACCGTCGTGCTCTGACCGTCATTAGTAAACACACGGGTACCACAGGTACAGATAGTGCCAAGGTACGGCCACAGATATACAGGTACGGCCGCAGGTGAAGTCAGGTGAGTTGAGGGCACCACGCTCGAGTCGTCATCAGTAAACAAGGCAGGTACAACAAGGCGGGCCGCCGACGCTGCGGCGTTCATTGTCAGTCGGCAGCAGGTAAACTTCAACGAGGATGCATGTAGAGGTGCAAACACAAGCAAGCATGCAGAAAGAGAGAAGAGAGGGGGGCGAGAGCGAGAGAGATAGAGGGAGAGAGAGAGAGAGAGAGAGAGAGAGAGAGAGAGAGA
>NW_014580055.1:15349-15767 GCF_000485595.1 Priapulus caudatus | reverse complement strand
AGGGGGTGGTGGGACGGGATGCTGAAAAAATGAGTAGATTGAGAGATGAAAACTGAGAGATTTTCTTTTGGGTTAATATCCTCTATACGCTGCGAGTGTGTGTGTGTGTGCGCGCGTGCGTGCGTGTGGGCGCGTGCATTCGTCCGTGTGTGCGTCCGTGTGTGCCTGTGTGCGTGCGTGTGTGTGCGTACGTCCGTGCGTGCGTGTGTGTGCGTGCGTGCGTGCGTGCGTGCGTGCGTGTGTGCGTGCGTGCGTGTGTGCGTGTGTGAGTACATCGCGTGACGCTGGTGTTTGTAACAGTCAGCGCTCTCACAACAGCGAGACAAATTACAGGCGCTAAAAAGTCGTTTGCCCGAGCAGCCGAGAGAGAGGGAGAGGGAGGGGAGGGAGGTGAGAGAGAAAGAGAAGAAAGAGAAAG
>NW_014580055.1:9819-14368 GCF_000485595.1 Priapulus caudatus | reverse complement strand
GACGAGGAGAGCAGAGAGAGAGAGGACGAGAAGATGGCGTAGAGAGCAATGGAGGTGAGCCTGGAGGCCAGCTATCGCGTGGAGACAGTGTGCTGAAAGATAGCATAGCATATGAAGAAAGAGAAGCAGAGAGCGGGCGAGAGAGGGGTACGAGGAGAGGATCAGATATAGAGGGCAGGTAGAGAGCGAGAGAGGGAGGCGAGAGATGAGAGAGCAGAGAGACGGAGATGAGGGAATGAGAGAGAGAGATGAGAGAGAGGAGACAGAGACAGAGAGAGAGAGAGAGAGAGAGGTGATGGAGGGAGAGAGGAGAGAGAGCAGAGGATTGAGTGAGAGACCTGAGACGACGGAGACCGGACCGACCGAGAGCGCAGAGAATGACGAGAGAGAGAGAGAGAGGGTGGGACGAGGGAGAGAGATGAGGACGAGCAGAGCAGAGACCGACGAGACAGGATGAGCGAAAGAGAGAGATGCAGGATGAAGGAGATGAGAGAGACACGAGATGAGAGAGAAGGAGAGAGAGAGAAAAGAATGAGACGCGATCCACTGATGGACAAGAGCCCTACCAGTGGGGTGTAGAGGAGATGAATGATAATTTTATTTTTCTCACCAACTCAGAACGCTGGCTGTTATTGAATTCGACAGAAGGGATAGACATCGATATATATTTATATACACATATATATATATATACATACATATACATATAGATATATATATACATATATATACATATATAAACATGTATGTATATTATTGTGCTCTAATACAATTACGTTTCTCAGCGTCTCCTAATTTCATGTCTACTCGACTTCGCTATTGATCACATCATCCGCGCACGGCCGGAGAGAGAGAGAGAGGAAGCTCGCGATTGTTTTCCTCTCTCATGAATTATTTACTCGCGTGTTCTTTCTTTTCTGTCTTTCTTTCTATTTTTTTTTCTTTTAGTGAGGCGCGCACTCGTGCAAAACGTTGACAAACGGTTATTTATGCGTTGGCAGTAGTAGCAGCAGTAGTAGTAGCAGCAGCAGCAACAGTAGCAGGAGCAGTAGCAGCAGCAATAGTAGAAGCAGTAGTAGGAGCAGCAGCAGCAGCAATAGCCAGCAATGCAGACAGCCAGTAGCAGCAGCCAGCACCAGCGAGTTAGCAGCTATCAGCAGCAGTTAGCAGCTAGTAGCAGTAGCGTAAGCAGTAGCAGCAGTATAGTAGCAGCAGAGCAGCAGTGCAGCAGTAGTAGTAAGCAGCAGCAGCAGCTAGTAGCAGCAGCCAGCAGCAGCAGCCAGTAGTAGAGAGAGCAGCCTTGTCTGTGTCTGTGCAGCGCACCAGCAGTAGCAGCAGCAGCCAGCAGTAGCAGCAGTAGCTAGCCAGCAACAGCCAGTACAAGTAGTAACGTAGCACCCAACAGCAGTAGATAGCAGTAGTAGAGAGAGCGCCTGTCTGTGCATGTGTTCCGTGCGTGGGTGTTGTGGGTGTGGTGTGATGTGGTGTGTGTGTGGTGTCTGTGTGTGTGTGTGTGTGTATGGGTGTGTTGGTGTGCATGTGTGTGTGTGATGTGTGTGGTGTGTGTGTGTGTGTGTGGTCTGTGTTGTGTGTATGTGTGTGTGTGTTGTGGTGTTGTGCATGTGTGTGTGTGGTGTGTGTGTGGGGTGTCTGGTGTGTGTGTGTGTGTGTGTGTGTGTGTGGTGGTTTGTTGTGGTGTGTGTGTTGTATGTGTGTGTGTGTGTGTGCTGTGGTGTGTGTGTGAGTGTGTGTGTGTGTGTGTGTGTGTGTGTGTTTTGTGGTGTGTGACAGTGTCTGTGACTGTGTTGTGTTGTGTGAGTGTTGTGTGGTGCGTTGTGTGTGTGGGGGGTGTGGGTGTCTGTCTGTGTGTGTGTGTGTGTCCTGTCTCCTGGTGTGGTGTGTCTGTGTAGTGAGTGTCTGTGTGTGTGAATGTGTGTGTGTGTTGTGTGTGTGTGTAGTGTGTGTCTGTGTGTGGTGTGTGTGTGTGTGTGTGTGTGTGTGTGTGGTGTGTGTGTGGTTGGTCTGTGTGTGTGTGTCTGTGTGAGGGTATGTATCGGTGCTGCAGTGCAGAGGTCGCGCGCGCCTTGTTCACAAATACCGCGTGATGAGACAGCCAGCAAGAGGGAGAGAGGAGAGAGAGAGGGCGATGAGGAACTGAGAAAGCGAAGAGAGAATGAAGAGAGAAGGAGAGAGAGAGAAAGAGAGGAAGAGATGAGAAGAGAGAGAGGAGAAGAGAGAGAGAGAGAAGAGAGAGAGAGAGAGATGGACGCAGAGAGAGAAAGTAAGAGAGTGAGAAGGAAGCCAGAGAGAAGAAGAGCAGGGGGGGGCGTGAGAAAGAGAGAGGGGAGAGAGGAGAGAGAGAGAAGGAGGGGGGAGAGAGGCAACTGGAGAATGGTGAGAATGATGCCTCCGCTTGCTGTCACCGTCAGTGTCACCTGTCCCTGTGTTTTTGTCGCTGATGCGCATTTGTAGATAATTGAGAACGCAAAATTGTATAATGTAAATATATAATATATATAACTATATATATATTATAAAGCGCGTATATAATATATGGACTGCATTGTAATGTTGTATATTAAATCAGTAAGCAGAATATATAACATATCCGATCGTTCCCACATCTCTCACACCTCCCAACGCCCTTCCCCACGTCTTACCTCTACCTTTCTGCACTACTGCATTCGGGAACCCTCCCCTCTCTCTCTCTCTCTGCATGCCTACCCCTCACACCCAGCAGTTTCCCACTGCCTTCGCTCCTTCACCTCCACCCACTCTCCCGCCCACCCCTCCAGCTCCTCACCCCTCTCTCTTCCACCCTCCTCTTCTTCCTCCACCTTCCCTCGTCTTCACCGGTAACAAGAGACATTCCTGTACCCCTCTTCCTCAACCCTCCTCCCGTACCCCTCCTCCTGCCACTCCACCCCTACCTCCTCCGCCTCCACCTTCTCCCCGTCTTCGGCGTAACGAGAGACTATTCATGTAGCACCCCATCCTCTCCTTCTTCACCCCTCCTCCTCCACCTTCCTTCTCCACGCCCTCCTCCTCCGCCCCTCCCTCCTACCTCCACCCCGCCTCCACCCCCCTCCTCCTCCACCCTCCATCTACACCTCCTCCGCTACCCCTCTCCACCGACTCCTCCTCCCTCCTCACCTCCTCGCCCTCCGCCTCGATCCACCTTCACCGTCTTTCACCGTAACGGAGCACAATTCCGCTCGTAAACGTCGCCGGACATTTTTTCGCGGTCCGTGCATTCGCCGAAATATTACTAAGGAAAAGAATTGACCGTCTCGTCGTCGTTGGCCGTCGTCAGCGCACGGCCGGGCAGTGCAGCGGTGTCGGCCAACTACGACGGTGCAGATAATTGCTTTGGTCGATCAGCATTAGCAAATGCGCGAGCTGCGTAGAGAAATGGACTCTCTCTCTGCACGCGCTCTTTCTGTCTCTTTCTCTCTATCAGGCGCGTGCGCCGCGCTCTTTCTCTCTCTCCCCTCTCTCTCTCTCTCTCTCTTCTCTCTCGCTCTCTCTCTCTCTCTCTCTCTCTCTCTCTCTCCTCCCCTTCCCCCTCCCTCTCTCTCTCTCTCTGCTAATCGCTGGGATGAGGAGAATAGGAGTGAGAGGCGGTGCACCACGATGGAGGGAGGGAGGGGGGGAGGATGATGTGTATGACAAATGTTCTGTCACTCTGTGCTGGCGCTCGCTTCTGACGGCCGTGACGTAGTTAACAGGTCACCATCAAACTAACACTGGTTTATCGTCCCTCTCCGTCTCCGGTCTCCGGTCTCCGGTCTCCGGTGATGGCTTCTCACGTGACGCGCGGCGAAACAAACAAGCGAACGTGTCTCCCCATGACGCCACAACGTTCTACCAGTTTGTCTGGTTCCCTCGCGGGGTTACCCTCAGCTTGCTATTGGCGTACCTTCTCCTTGCTTCCTCTCACGGAGTAAGAGCCTCCTCAGCCTCTCATTAGCATGCCTTCTCCTTCCTTCCTCTCTGCTCTCTCTCCTTGCTCCTCCCCTCTCTTCTCTCTCCTTGCTCCCCGCTTCACCATCCTCCCTCCTCCCTCTCCTCACTCCTTCCTTCTGCCCCTCCATCCTCTCTCCTACCTCCTCCTTTCTCATTATTTCCCCCTCCATCCTCCCTCCCTTGCCTCTTCCATCTTCCCTTTTCGCTCCTCCCCCCTTCCTTTTCCATCCCCTCTCCTCCTCTCTCCCTTCCCGATGCTCTCTCCTTCCTCCTCCCTCCCCTCTCCTGCCTCCTCCCCACGGAGGGAGTTCAAATCTCTCGTCCCGGGAAGAAAGTGTTACCACAGCACGACAGAGACGTGGGCGGCACGTCATCGTGAGGTCAGAGGTCACGAGCCACTCGGCGTCAGCAGCGGCGGCGGCCATGTTTATACATGAGGTGGCGTTGCTGTTGCCGTGACGACGGAGGTGACGCGACGAGGGGTCAGAGGTCACGATGTATGCGGCCATGTTTATACATGAAGTGGCGTTGGCAGAGAGAGAAGGAGAGAGAGAGAGAGAGAGAGAGAGAGAGAGAGAGAGAG
>NW_014580055.1:4258-8236 GCF_000485595.1 Priapulus caudatus | reverse complement strand
CTCTCTCTCTCTCTCTCTCTCTTCTCTCTCTCTCTCTCTCTCTCTCTCTCTCTCTCTCTCTCTCTCTCTCTCTCCCCCTCTCTCCTTCTCACCCGCTCTCTCTCCTCTGTGCGTGTCTCTCTCTCCCCTTCTTTCTCTCAAGCGTGTATTTCTCTCGTGCTAGCTGTGATCATATATGAGATATGGTTGGTGAGATGGTGAGACACGAAGATCAACTACTGCTGCTGCTGCTGCAGATGCTGCTGCTGCTGCTGCTGCTGCTGCTGCGCTGCTGCTGTTGTTGTTGCTGCTGCTGCTGCTGCGCTGCTGCTGCTGCTACTGCTACTGCTGCTTGCTGCTGCTGCTGCTGCTGTTGCTACTGCCCCTGCTACTGTATGGCTGCTGCTGCCTATGCCTCTGCTGCCTGCTGCTGCTGTTGTTGTTGTCTGTGCTGTGCTGCCTGCTGCCTGCTGCTGCCTGTCATTACGCTTGCTGCTGCTGCTACGGCCTACTGTGCTTTGCATGCCTGCTGCTGCCTGTTTTGCTTACTGACTACGCCTGCTTTTTCTTTTCTTGGCTGCTAAGGTTACTGCCTACTGCTGCTTACTGCTGTACTGCTGCTACTGATGCTGCCTGCTGCACTGCTGCTGCTACTGCTGTCCCTGACTGCTACTGCTGCCTGCTGCTGCTGCTGCTACTGCTGCTGTTGTTGACAGTTGGTGTTATGACGGGATATTAACACCATGAACCTGTTCTATCTCTGTTCTCAGCTCTTACATAGAGCAGCGCTGCATCATAAGATATAACGCCCTCCTCCTCCTAGCTGAGATTATACTTGCCTAAGACAGATAACACCTCTACATAACACGCACACTCACATACACACATACATGCACGCACACACATACACATACATGCACGCACACACATACATACACATACATACACTCATACACACACATACATGCACACACATACATACACGCACACACATACATGCACATACATGCACACATGCACACATACACATACATACACACACTAATACACACACACATACATGCACGCACACACATACATACATATACATACACACACTCATACATACACACACACACCACACACACACGGGGCCACGGGCACTCACGCAACATCAACACACACACACACCACACACCACCACCACACACACACACCACGCAGGCGTTTAGCTCCCCCACCCTCACGCCACCCAGCGTTTACCGGCTTCTGCTTTCATCTTTGTTTGTTGCGCCTCAGGGCGCGGAGTCTGTCGCACCTAGAGTTGTCGCTGCGCTCCCCCGGCCGTGACCGCGGAGGGGGCGGGGCGGCGGACTGGGGGTAGTCAAAGGAAGCGGGGAGTGTGGAGATTGTGGAGGATGTTGATCCCGATTGGCGTGGTTGTATCTCTCTCTCCTGTGTATAACTGCTCTCTCTCTCCTCTCTTCTTCGATTTCACATCGGGGGGTGAGAGTAATATGAACTGTATCCAGGTGTTTCCTCGATCTCTCCTCTCTGTCTCTTCTTGCTTTTTGTGGTCGAGGTGTGTGTGTTTGCCTTCTCTCTGTGTGTGTCTTCGCTTTCTCCTCTCGCTTCTCCTTGTTGCTCCTCTCTTCTCTCTCGTAGTGTATATCTATCGATCTCTCCTCGTCTCTTCGCTTCTCTCTCTGGCTCCTCTCCTCTCTTCTCTCCTCTCTCCTCTCGGCTCGATTCTTCGCTCGCTCTCTTCTCTCTCGTTCTCTTTCTCTCTCTGGCGTCGCTCTCTCTCCGTTCGTCTCTCTTCTCTCTCGTCATCTCGGTGTGCGGTGTGTGTGTCTTCTCTCTCTCTCTCTCTCTCTGCTCTTCTCCTTCGCTCGCTCTGTTTTCGTCACTCTGTCCCCTCTGCCCTCCTGTGTTGTGTGTGTCTCGTGTCTCGTGTCTCTAGTCTTTATTCTCTTCCGATCGGGCGTCTGCAGTCTCCCTCGGCTTTCCCTCCCCAACTCTTATTCCCCTTCATCTTCTCCCTCTTCCCCCCTCTTCTCATTTTCTCCCTCTCCACCGTGTGTCTCTTTGTGCTCTTTATATCGTCTCTCTCTCTCTCGCGCCTTCTGGTGGATTTGCTTTTAGCTAAGATAGTTGTTGGGACAACCACCGATGTTTATTGGCAGATTTTCCAAGCGCTCTTCCACTGAGCGACTGCCCGGCGATTCGGTGGCCCAATCGCCAGCTCTGCCAGCGTCACTTCCCCCCGTCATCCCCCACGTCTTTTTGGTAACACACGTCCGTCTCGTGTAAATACGAAGGCTGAGGCGAGAGAGAGGGTGAGAGAGAGGAGGGCTGGTGGAGAGCCGGAGAGATGGGAGGAGAGGGGCAGAAGGAGTAGAGGACGGGCGACGAGGGAGCTGATGACGAGCGAGGGACGAGGAGGGAGAAAGGAGGGGGAGAAGAGGGATGAAAGAGGAGGGAGGTGGAGGAGAGAAGAAAGAGAGGAAAGGAGAGAGGACACATAAAGGAGACAGAGAGAGACATGGAAGGAGAGATAGGAGAGAGGGAGACGGACGGGAGTCGACGAGGAGAGGAGCGAGAGAAGGGACGAGAGAGAGAAGAGAGAGAGAGGGGAGGAGCAGGAGAGAGAGAGAGAGAGAGATGAGAAGAGAGAGAGAGAGAAAGAGAGCGGACGGCAGAGAACGGAGAAGAGAGAGACAAGACAGACCAGAGAGGAGAGAGAGGAGAGGAGAGGAGGAAGAGAGAAGAGAGAAGAGGACAGACAGAGAGGAGAGAGAGGAGAAGCGGAGATGGCAGAGGAAAGAGAGAAGAGAGAGAGAGCGAGAGGAGAGCAGAGCAGAGAGAGAGAGAGAAGAGAGAGAGAGGCAGAGAGAAGTAGGGGCAGAGCGAAGATTGTGGAAGGGGGGGGGGGGGAAGCAAGCGACTGATGATGAAAATGGGAGAGATGTTTGACAAACATGTGCGTGGTCTTCTGTGAGAGATTCTAGGGGAGATGACGAGGGTGGACATCAACACACGGAGATGTTGACAGAGCGAGGAGAGGAGTGGAGGGGAGGATTGGGGAGGAGAGGGGGAGAGGGGGAAGGTGTTAGAGAGATCTAGAGAGATGGAGAGGGTGGATCAACACACGATAGGGAGATGTTGACAACGGTAGTGACGGAATTCGTGATTCGGAGGCGGGAGTGGTACTGATGCTGCAGCAGCAGGGATGCTGCTGCAGGGATGCTGGTGCAGGGATGCTGCTGCAGGGATGCTGCTGCAGGGATGCTGCTGCAGGGATGCTGCTGCAGGGATGCTGCTGCAGGGATGCTGCTGCAGGGATGCTGCTGCAGGGATGCTGCTGCAGGGATGTAGTAGCAGCAGCAGCAGCAGCAGCAGCACCACCACCACGAGCAGCAGCAGCAGTAGTGGTAGTAGTACTAATAGTAGCAGCACCACCCCTAGCAGCAGTAGTAGCAGTACTATCCCCCTCTAGCCCTCTCTCTATATCCCCCGTACATACATATACGTCTAGCAGCAGTAGCAGTACTATCCCTTCTCTATCCCCCCGTACATACATATACGTCGGCGTCGGCGTCGGCAGCGGCAGCGGAGGCCGTCAGATTGGATTGGCTTGTCACGGCCGACGACAGGATATTAATTGTGAGCGAGACGTCGGCAAAAAGTCGAGATCGGACTCGTCGCTGTGCGTGAGACACCAGCGGGGAGGAGGAAGGCGGGGAGGAGGTGGGGCAGGGGAGGAGGTGGGCAGGGGAGGAGGTGGGGCAGGGGAGGAGGAGATAGGACGCTTCGCTGTGCGTGTCCGAAAATTGGCTGAGATACCAGCGGGGAGGAGGTGGGTTGGGCAGGGGAGGAGGTAGGCAGGGAGGGAGGAGGAGAGGGAGGAGGTAGGTGCTGGGAAAGTGGGTGGGGAAGTACGTGTGCACGCGTGTGCCAGCTCTCTCGCTCTCTCTCTATCTCTCTCTCTCTCTCTCTCTCTCTCTCTCTCTCTCTCTC
>NW_014580055.1:2166-2530 GCF_000485595.1 Priapulus caudatus | reverse complement strand
CCCTCCCCCATTCTCGCTCTCTCCCCTTCTCTCCCCTTCTCTCTCCATCTCTTCCCCTCCCCTATTCTCTCTCCTTCTCTCTCCTTCTCTCTCCCTCTTTTCCCTTCTCGCTCTCTCCCCTTCTCTCCCCTTCTCTCTCCATCTCTTCCCCTCCCCTATTCTCTCCCATTCTCTCTCCCTCTCTTCTCCTCCTCCATTCTCTCTAGCTAGCGAGCGCGCCAATATGTCTCACTGGAAGGCGTGCCAAGCAGACGTACTAATGCAGGAGTATGTTTGTATTAAGCTGTGATTAAAGGCAGTCATTGCATGCGTGCCTCTCTCTCTCTCTCTCTCTCTCTCTCTCTCTCTCTCTCTCTCTCTCTCT
>NW_014580055.1:0-312 GCF_000485595.1 Priapulus caudatus | reverse complement strand
AAGAGGAGGAGAAGGAGGAGGTGGAGGAGGAGGAGGAGGGAGGAGCGTTGTTTACTGACTGGCAGCTGATGCGTACGCCGTGATGTTTTGCGCGGGCGATGATGCGATATGTAGTTAATGCGTGCATGCGGACGGAGTACATCCGGCTTGATCCGACCTCTGACGTCATCACACGCAGCTAGGATCGGTCCGGGTACGGGTTCACACGGGAGGGAGGGTTCGAGACCCGGTGACTGCCTGTGCGGGTTCGAGACCAGTGCTCCCCTTACGTTTTCCTTCTCCTTCTCCCTCTCCCTCTCCCTCTCCCTCTCC
>NW_014580054.1:19997-21437 GCF_000485595.1 Priapulus caudatus | reverse complement strand
TGCGTGCGTGCGTGCGTGTGTGTGTGTGTGTGTGTGTGTGTGTGTGTGTGTGTGTGTGTGCGTGCGTGCGCGTTCGCGAATTCGTACGTGCATGCGTGCAGGTTCGCGAATTCGCGCGTGCGTGCGCGGGCGTGCGTCAGTGAAATATAGGAGCGCCTACGCGCGGTGCGTGCTACCATGCACATCTCTATACACATAGTATTGTACAGATATATGTACACGTTCCTACCTATAGTTTGGCAGGCAGAAGAGCAATATACTAGAGGGAGACCATTTGCGCGCGTGTGTCTGCGGCATGTGTGTCAGTGTGGAAAATGGTATTTGAGGTACTTTAGAGTACATGTACAGCCATCATTCATGACTATTCACAGGGGGGCATTGTTTAGGTCGGGTTCATTATTGAATATGTAGGGGTGACCACCGCTGGGTTGAGGGCGACAGCAAAACTCTTTCTTGGAATTGTGAAAAAAACCTGCAAAATGATCCGCTTTGCCACAATATAACATCCTCGCGCCATCTATCGGTAGAAATAAATAGACGAGCAGTTGTCGCCAACTACATGTATCCCCCGTGATCTAGTATGAATGGAATATCTCTCTGTAAGGACGTAGAAGGCAGGTAAAGTTAAATAAGTCACAAAGACAAAGGTTTGTTAGACAACTGGTGTGCTCAGATGTGCAAGTATATGGAATCTGGTTACCCTAGGAGGCCGAAGAGGAAATGTAAGTCGACGGTGAAGGTCAAACTAAGGTCAAGGGCAGTGGTGGTTTTGGTATGCGACAGACGTTCTCCCCAAGATGTGTAAGCATACCAAGTTTGGTCGCGCTAGGTCAATTAGGGGCTGAGTTAGAGAGCGGAAGAGAAATATGATTAAAATCAAGGTAAAGGTGAAATAAAGGTCGCAGTGACCTGGTGGGCAGTTTTTACCCGATCTCGGATCATCTTCAAATTTGGCATAAAGGTCCTCCTCCTCCTCCACCTTATCCCTCCTCCTCCACCTTCTCCCCCACCTCCTCTACCTCCTCTCTCCACCTTCTCCTCATCCACATTTTCCCCTTCCCTATACCTCCTCTCTCCACCTTCTATTCCTCCACCTTCTCCACCTCCCCCTCCTCCCTCCACCTTCTCCTCCTCCTCCTCCTCCTCCTCCCCCACCTTATCCCTCTTCCTCCACCTTCTCCCCCACCTCCTCTACCTCCTCTCTCCACCTTCTCCTCATCCACATTTTCCCCTCCCCTATACCTCCTCCCTCCACCTTTTCCTCCTCCTTCCACCTCTCCCTACTTCGCTACCTCCTTCCTCCACCTTCTCCCTTCCTCCTTTACCTCCACCTTCTCCTCCTCCACCTTCTCTACCTCCCCCTTCTCCTCTACCTCCTGCCAGTGTACGTTTCCACACAAGATGCCTCGTGCGATGCAGACTGTAAGTACTTTTATTAAA
>NW_014580054.1:15223-17043 GCF_000485595.1 Priapulus caudatus | reverse complement strand
TCCACCTTCTCCTTATCCACCTTCTCCCCCTCTTCTACCTTCTCCCTCCGCCTTCACCTCCTCCTCTCCCTTCTCCCCATCCTCCTCTACCTCCTCCCTCCATCTTCTCCTCCTCTACCTCCTCCTCCTTCTCTACCTCATCACTCCACCTTTTCCCCATCCACATTCTCCTCTACCTCCTCCCTCCACCTTCTCCTCCTCCCCTTCTCCTCCCCACCTTTTCCCTACCTCTTCCCTCCCCCTTCTTCTCCTCCACTTTCTCCCCATGCTCCTCTACCTCCTCCCTCCACCTTTTCCTCCTCCACTTTCTCCACCTCCCCTTCCTCCCTTTACCTTCTCCTCCACATCCACCACCTCCTCTACATCCTCCCTCCAACCTATCCTCCGCCAATTTCTCCCCATGCTCCTCTACCTCCTGCCTCCGCCTTCTCCTCATCTTCCACCTCCCCCTCCTCCTCCTCCACCTTCTCCCTTCTTCCTCCACCTTCTCCCCCTCTTCCTCCACCTTCTTCCCCTCCTCCACCTTCTCCCCCTCCTCCTCTACCTCTTCCCTCCACCTTCTCCTCATGCACAGTCTCCTCTACCTCCTCCCTCCTTCTTCTCATCCTCCTCCACCTCCCCATCCTTCTCTACGTCCTCCCTCAACTTTCTCATCATCCACAGTCTCCTCTACCTCCTCCCTCCACCTTCTCCCTCCTCCCTCCACCTTCTCCCTCCTCTCCCTTCTTCTCTACCTGCTCCCTCCACCTTCTCCTCATCTCCCTTCCTTTTCTACCTCCACCTTCTCATTCTCCTCCACTTTCTCCACCTCCCCTCCTCCTCTACCTCCTCCCAGTGTACGTTTCCACACAAGATGCCTCGTGCGATACAGACTGTAAGTACTTTTATTAAAATTCATAATGTATTTAATTATAGGAATATATTATAGGTTATTTAGTTATAGATTTATATGACATGTAGAAAGGTACAATAAATGTATGTGTAGTGTCCGTTGGCACTATTTTGCGTTAATCGCGGATTTATACACTCTTGTGCGGTAATTTACCAGGAAAGAGGGTTGAAACCGGAAGTCACGGTTGGATGGTTTTATCCGGTGAATTGCAGCCGTAAATCCCTGCTCATACTGCAACATTTACCTGTTTATGTAACAGAAATAGAGGTCATACGTGTTTGTGAGTATTAAGACATTATAAAGCCAAGAATGCCACCTTTGTAAACCATTGATGTTGTCAGATGAAGACCGATTTTGTTCAGAGAAATTCTCTAGAAATTAATGTCACTGTATTTTGACCTAGCATGTAGTATTATGTAATCCGTACAATGTACATTAAGTCTCCATATGTTATGTTGATTCATTTATAGTGTAACTGTCTATTGACCGTTTAAAGGGTTTCTTTTGTTTTAGAAACCTGATCACCCCGATCTGCTGAATCTGATCACTGTTGATCACTGCTGATCATCCCGACCGGATATCTGACCACACTTACATGCTGATCACACTGTACTGGTAATGATGTTCTGGACTGATAGGCCTCCGTATTATCTAGTTAAACATTAAGAATGCCGAATCAGCGTAAAACACTACCTATCGTCCTCTGTCTGAACTGTTTGAGCTGCAGGCCGAAGAATCATGGAGCATGAGGTTTTTACTAAAGTACAGTTTAAAAACACCAAAATGACTTGCACACGATGCTCTCGACTCCGACGAAAAAACCCCTTCCAGCGGTGATGGTGGTGAAGACTACGTTCACATCGCAAGATGCTGCCGCGAGTCAGACCGGCTCGCAAAAAATCGCAACACGATTCGCCGGACAAACGTG
>NW_014580054.1:8388-11287 GCF_000485595.1 Priapulus caudatus | reverse complement strand
TTTACACGCGCGTGTCTCTCTCTCTCTCTCTCTCTCTCTCTTTCTTTCTTACAATTCTTTCTGTCGCATCTATCTTCCTAATAAATAATAACAGTTACAATAACCATAGCAATAACAATATCAATAAATAATAACAGTAACAACAATTAACGACTATAATAATAACAATTACAACAACAATATTAATAATAACAATGACAATAGCATAACGGTCTAATTATTATAATTTGTAGTACATTGTATATTCGTACGCCGTTATGATAGGTGCGGGACAGAAACAAATTTAATCTTTATTAGAGTAAAATGTTTAGTATAGTTTCGTAGAATGCCAACACATGGGCCTCCACTTCGCTAACAGATAGTTTAGACAGCTCATTGTAGCGACTGGAATCTTATAAGTCTTAATTTTGTAACGTCACGTACGTTATAGGGTCTTGTCTGTACTACGGCCGCTATAGTGACTCGAGAGCGTCACTTCAGCAGAGGATACAACCATACGTAGACGCACCACTGATCTCTATAATATAATCGATTATATTATAGAGATCAGTGAGATGCACAAACAGGAGCTGCGCGCAAAACATGCGCAAAACTGCTGCTGCTGCCACCTTGCGAGTTCTTGCGAGTGGCAAAGCATGATAATGAAGGCACGCCAGAAAATGTCTCGTACGGCAGAAGAAAAGAAATTGTCTGATATGCTAGAAGAGGCGCTCAAACTAGCGCGTAGCATCGAGAACGGAGAAGGAACCACCGACGACCAGCGAAAGAGGTGCGTACGATCTGACCTGTCCCGCTGCGTTTCCGTCGCAAGCCCGTGTTTGCGGCCGAAGAAACAAAAATGGCAGCAGTTGTCAATGCTGGCCGCTGCTGCTGCTGCTAACATCTCTCGTTTGTCCGCTGCTGACTATCATGAGCGCGAGTGTGTTCGTTGCGTCGCCACTTGCTTGCAGAATACATAATAGCGAGTAGGTAGTTGGTATCGTTACCAAGCGCGATTTGTTGTTGTTGTTGTTGTTGGTGTGATTCGTATCTCTTTCTTCACGAGTACGTGGTCTAACTCACAGGCACTTGGAACGTCTCAATAAAAAAAAAAAAAGGTAAATAAACACGAAATGTACCAAAGTCTCTCTCTATACTCTATACTCTTCTCTATACTCTATTTCGCCTATAATCACCGTAAATGCAGTCCTAATGCTCCACTGCACACACAAGCTGTATCACCGCACGCCCCGCCCTGTGCTGTCGTGCACATAACACATGAATAGAGAGCAGCGTTAGGAAATGCGTGATCGCAAAATTCGCCGGTCGAACGCATCGCATTCATTTCCACACAATCACAGAAGAAAACAAATCTCAACACTCGCATCTTTGTATCTATGTGTACATAAATGTTCACGTTGTTGCGAATATAATCTGGGCCCGTTGTCAGAACCATCGTAAAGTTAAGCAAAGTTAATGCAGCGATAACACTAATACCGACTAATGCTAATGTTGCGCAGACTAGCGTGACCAGAAACCACATCGCAAGCTATTAGAAAACTTACGATAGAACAGAACATTCAGTCACAAGGGCTGCTGCATTGGATGAATCAATCACAAAATTCAAATTCATACACATTTATTGTACCTCAAGTAATTTATGCCATATTTATGAGGCTTAACCACATATAAAATAATCATTTGAATGTAAAACTGACGTGGTCATGGAATTAATTCTGAAAAGCAGACAAATTCTCGGACAGTAACGCGAGACGCGAAGAATCGTGCAGCCGTGGAAAACCATTTGTAGAAACAAGAGAACAAATGGCATACGACGCGGCAGGGAAAGTAATTGTTCCCGGTATCTGCTCGCAATTCGCGATGTAATTGTTCCAGCCATTGCTAACGCATCCATTGTTTTTAGTGAATCGCAGTTGTGCGATGCAGCCCGATGCGCGAGAATGTAAACGGACAACATACATGTTCAATTTACTTTTATTCTCGGCTGCTTGCCGCGTCAAATTGAAATGCCACGTTAGCCGATTTATTGATTTGTTACACCACGCCAACGTGACTTTAAACAATCCCTGCAGTCTCCCCCTCCCCCCCCCCGCGTACATCAATCAATTGCCCCCAGGACAACGTAACACCGCCACGCTGTGCTGCGCTGCACGCTCTAGCGCTTGCTTCTTCGGCGACCTTTGATAATATAAAAGTGAGGATGGTCCGTGGTCGAGGAGTCGCAACGCCGCCCTTCACTAAGTCGCTAAGAATTGTATTTCATGGCAATGTTTGATATATAGACGTATCCAACGTTATATTAACGTATATAACGTATAAACGTTACTATAACGTATCCAAGGAACCAACATTTTGATTAAGAGTTGTTTCCAGACAACTATTTTTACTCGCCAGACATGGGCGAGTCAGCTTTTAGCTTTCACTCGCTCCGGCCCGATATTGATTTTCAACTCGACCGTTGGCGAGCGGACGAGTACCAAGCTCCGCACGGCTGTAAGACAGCTGCCGGGCAATCGTGCAGAATCGCTAGTTGTGTCCCTAGCTTAAGCTAGCGTGCCTGTTCACAGCAGAGCACGATAAACATGCCGCCAAGTCAATGCACTGCGTGTGTAAATTTGCAACGGAGATTGATCTGAAAAAAAAATGCTATACAAATTTAATCCAATTGCTATGCAAAATTATTTTGTAAGCATCATTTGCTATGCCAATTTTTTGGCTGGAAATTGTTTCCTGCTGATACGCCATTTTGTAAATGTATGTTTCTGATTTAATTAGCGGTCAGATAAATTAATGACTTTTGACGTGTTTGTTTCAAAGAAAAACACATTTTATTCATTATTTATAAAATATAATATCCCACTATAATTGTAATTCGTTATGTAAATGTGTTATTTTCAAC
>NW_014580054.1:6122-7252 GCF_000485595.1 Priapulus caudatus | reverse complement strand
GTACCGGCGATAAAAATCGACGGTACTGTCGATAAAAATCGCCACGTGTGCGCCGGGCTTAAGACATTTTATCGTTACTCTAGACAATTGCTGTTACTCAAGCAATAACGGTAGGTATCATGAAAGTGGGGAAAACACTGGAAAATTCTCGCAATAGACGCTTTAACTCTGCTACTGACCAGTGTGTCTACTAGTGACACTATTCGGGAAACTAGAGGAGTAAGATGGAAACTCTCGCGGTTTGCGTACATGCATGTGTACCAGAAGTTTCGCGACTGAACCCAAATGTGCATGAAAACGTGGCAGAGCGAAGGGCATATGTGCATATCATAGTTACTATAATATATACCTCGTTGCTCTGTTACAGGCCTATCCAGAGGAATAAAACTAGCCGGTCGCAGACGGTTACTTCATGTAATAATCGTAAAAATAGAGTGATGGAGGTTTCTGAAACCCTGCCAATAGTTTGTAACACGTACATATATTTTTAAGGGGAAGGGAGAGAGAGACAACGAGAGCAAGGGTAACATATTTAGGAGAGCATCATGTTCTTGTGTATTGTCCAGGTTCCTCCAAAGACTCAGCTGTCGGCCGTGATGGCAATGATTCACGGTAAGTTGTCAGCGAAGGAGAGAAAGTCCTCTTCCACTGCAAAGCCACGAAAGCCTTGCGTGACCCAGCCAAGACCCGCTGTGAAGCGATCGGCCCGTACAGCAGCAGCAGCAGCAGCAGAATCGGTACCAGCACCGGCAGCAGCTGATTCTGAGAGTTCTGTAAGTTTGTGTATGTTACGAGTGAATTAAAAAGTATTAACTGTATGTATTTATAAACCATCGTAGTTCATATGTAAGAAATAAATAATTGTGTTTGATATTTTAGCTGTCAGGGGTAAGTTGGGGTTAAATTAGAAATTTATTGGCCATTGAAGCGAACTGGACCAACTTCCCAACTATACAACCGACAATCGGCAGTGTAAACGCGAAAGTCGCGCGAGCAACTGGTCGATAGCAACTAGTTGGGATATCAGAACACGATCTATGTTGGTCCAACACGCCAATTCGCCAACATAAAGTCGGTAGTGTAAACCCAGTGTAACAGTGCTAACACTAACTTTTTCCCGCCGCTAGGTG
>NW_014580054.1:3686-4888 GCF_000485595.1 Priapulus caudatus | reverse complement strand
CGCCCCCTCCTCCGCCCCCGTCGCCAGCACCACCACCGCCTCCCCCTCCCCCGGCGCCGGCGCACGGGGACAAGCCGTACGCTCACAAGTTCACCGAGCGAGACCACCTCGCTCAGCACCTCCGCACGCACGCCGAGGACCGCTACCGCTACCCCGCCTGCGTTCCCGGCCGCGTTTCGCGCGCTGGACTACCTCGCCGCGCAGCATCTCGTTGCCGAGAAGCCATACAAGTGTCACCTGTGCGCAGCGGCGTACGTCGAGCGAGACCACTTGGCGCAGCACGTGCGCGTCCATGGGGCCGTGGCGGCAGCGACGGACAAGGAGTACATGTGAAGCGATCGGCCCGTACAGCAGCAGCAGCCGCCGCAGCATCAGCAGCAGCAGCAGCATCAGCAGCAGAATCTGTACCAGCACCGGCAGCAGCTGATTCTGCGAGTTCTGTAAGTTTGTGTATGTTACGAGTGAATTAAAAACGTAGCCTGTATGTATTTATAAACCATCGTAGCTCATATGTAAGAAATAAATGATTGTGTTTGATATTTTAGCTGTCAGGGGTAAGTTGGGGTTAAATTAGAAAATTATCGACCATTGAAGCGAACTGGACCAACTTCACAACTATACAACCGACAATCGGCAGTGTAAACGCGAAAGTTGCGCGAGCAACTGGTTGATAGCAACTAGTTGGGAGATTAGAACATGTTCTATTTTCGCCAACTCGGAGTTACCGAATTGCGAAACTGGTCCAATTCGCCAACATAAAGTTGGCAGTGTAAACCCAGTGTAACAGTACTAACCCTAACTTGCTGCCGCTAGATGCTGCCCGACACCGGCGCCACCACGCGGCAGATGGCACGCGCTACCACCAACCAGCTCTTGAACGGAGACTCGACGAACAATACCGAGGCGTTTGTCGCTCCGGGCGTCGAAGCTCCTGCGACCAACGACGCAGCGGGGAGGCCGACACAGCGAAACAAGCGAGCGTGCGCGGCAGCAGCGCCGGGGACGGACGGAGGCGGGACGACGGAGCCGCGCTACAAGTGCGTCACGTGCCCGGCGGCGTTCGAGCTCAAGCGTCAGCTGAAGGGTCACATGGAGGCGAAGCACCAGGGCGAGAAACCCTACCACTGCCGCGTGTGTGACATGTCGTTTCCGAAGCAGAAGACGATGCGGGCGCACCTCGCTACGCACACGGGCTCGCGCAC
>NW_014580054.1:0-2448 GCF_000485595.1 Priapulus caudatus | reverse complement strand
GCGCGGCGGCGTACGTCGAGCGAGACCACTTGGCGCAGCACCTGCGCGTCCACGGCGCCGCGGCGGCAGCGACGGACAAGGAGTATACGTGCGCGCTGAGCTACGCGGCGCTGCGGTACTAGGCTCAGCACGCACACGCGGCGATGGAGAAGGCGACGGCGCACAGCTGCCAACTGTGCGCGGCGGCGTTCGGCGAGCAGGAGCACCTGAACCAGCGTCTGCGCTCGCACGGCGGCGTTCGGCGAGCAGGAGCACCTGAACCAGCACCTGCGCTCGCAGACGGCGATGGCGAACACATACATGTGCCAGGTAGCCGCTGCGCTGCTGCTGCTGTGTGTGTGCGTGCGTGTACGTGTAGTTTCTGTCCAATCACTAATGAGTACTTTCGTAATGACTCCAGTCCGGGTACATAGTGTGTAAAGTCAATCTAGAGTATCTGGAAGCATTTCACTTATTTTCTCTCTCTCTCCGCTCTGTCGTGCGGCTCTAACGGGGTTTCATGTTCCCGTTAACCTTGCCACCACAGAGTGTCAGTTATCCGTGTACAGTACAGCATCAATCGATCAAATACCACGTCCACCGATAGTAGTACCAAGAGCTAATAATACCTATGTATACCTAATGTATTATTCGCTTATCTTGCTGCCTTGCCCAACCAGAGGAAGACGGCCACTACTGAACTACATTGACTGCATTGCAAGGAGTATCCAGCATGACATAGGGGACATGCAGACACTGATGATGGACACATATTCATGGCATGGCATTGTGAACTCTATTCCGGATGCGTCCGCTGAGTAGTAGTAGTAGTAGTATGTATACCTATAGTATACCTATAGTGTATTATTAGCCCTTGATAGTATTGATGAGCTACGTGTTGCAGTATATATGTGGGTATTTCTACATGGATCGTAATCAGAGGTCGTAGCATCAAATGTGCCGGCCTATCCATCTATCGTCATTGCTCTATTGACTGGTTCATTTTTGTGCCCGTGCCCAGAGAGAATATACAGCAATAGATAAATAGACGGAATATAAATATATGTCTTTCTTTCTCTATCTCTCTCTCTCTCCCGGTCGTGCTGTCCGTACGTGTGTGCGTGCTGTCTGTCTGTGCGTGTATGTGTGCGTACGTGCTGTCTGTCCGTGTGTGTATGTGTATGTGTGCGTGCGTGCGTGCGTGCGGTCGTACTGTGTGCGTGCTGTCCTGTCGTGGTGTCATGTGTGCGTACGTTGGTACGTGTGGGCGTGCGTGTATGTGTGCGTGCGTTCGTACGTGTGTGCGTGCTGTTTGTCCGTGTGTGTATGTGTGTGTGCGCGCTGTGCATCATGGTGCGGTGCGTTGTGCTGTCTGTCCGTGAGTGTATTTGTGCCGTGCGGGCGCGCATCGGCCCTGTGTGCATGCGTTCGTAGAGTGTGGCCGTGCGTGTTTGTGATGTGTGCCGTGCGGTTCGTATACGTGGCGTCCTGTCCTGTCCGTGTGCTGAAGTGTTTGCTTGCGTACCGTGCGTAAATGCTACGCGTTCACAAACCCGCCGTATGACAAATAACATTTAACAAAGTCAATATAAAGAAAGTCATCAAATCGGAGTCACTTTCACTAAATATAGGGCGATTTGAACACAGAGAAACAATGCTGAAACCACTGGACACCATCCATCACGCCGATCTGCGCGCATGTGGTATATATGTCTACAGACCCACGACAGACAAAGACAGGGGCATGGTGAAACCATAGAACATGATACGCCAACTCTGTTACTACGGGTTCGTAGGGTCGCCACTCTCCCCCTGACCCGGCTCTGTTTTGGCGGTGGAGCTCGTATTAGGGCCGCTAATTTCTGACTAACCCTAACCCTAAACCCTAACCTAATATCTATATTAGATATATTATATATATATACGATATACATATATATATATAATATTAGTCACGAAATACGCTAAACGAGCTTCAGGTAAACAGATGCAGCGGGGACATAGACCTTACTTGCGTGTAAGCTAGGTGTTTGAGACCCAGCGTGAGAAGTTATTGCCCGCAAATGATTGTATTGTATTGAATGTTTTGTGGGGGCGGGCGTTATAGCAGCCGGAAGATTAAACAACTGTAGGAAATATATAAGAACATAAACGTAATACGCTCTTGCAGTAGAATCAATATTAGATGAATAGTATGTAAGATACATACCTGCCGGTAGGCGTCGCTGTTGTCGTCTAGGTATCACCGCAATACGAATTTGCAGGCGCACAGTAACACACTCGCGCGCTCTCTCTCCCTCTCCCTCTCCCTCTCTATCTCTCTCTCACCTATCTATCTATCTATCTCTCACTTTCTCTCTCTCCCTCTCCCTCTCTATCTCTCTATCTCTCTCTCACCTATCTATATATAATCTATCTCTCACTTTCTCTCTGTCTCTCTCTCTCTCTCTCTCTCTCTCTCTCTCTCTC
>NW_014580053.1:20835-21449 GCF_000485595.1 Priapulus caudatus | reverse complement strand
TTGCTCAGCCTCCCGCATCCCTCAGCCTCCCACATCCCTCAGCCTCCCGCATCCCTCAGCCTCCCACATCCCTCAGCCTCCCACATCCCTCAGCCTCCCGCATCCCTCAGCCTCCCGCATCCCTCAGCTTCTGCATCCCTCAGCCTCCCGCATCCCAGCATCCTCATCATTAGTAGAGTCGCCAACAGGCAGTCGCTCCGACACAAGATTGTGTATACTGAAGCTTGTTCGGCCACGGGAGAAGGGGAGAAGGGGAGAAAAGGAGAAGCGGGAGGGAAGAGGGAAACGGTGAGGGAGCCGGGGGATGTGAAACCCCAGTCTTGGTTGGCTTCTCCTTCCTTCTCCCAGAATGTAATGGTCGCACCTCTCCCTTAGCACAGGAGCTTCCCGCGCTACCCCTCCCCCTAGCACACACTACGACTATCACACGACCTACTGCCCCTCTCTCTGTACCTCCTGTCACCGCAATACTTGACAGCTTATCCGTGGCCTAGCTTACACTGTCTGCCATCATATACGCTGTCCTATCTAATGAACACTGATAAATAATGCTGAGAGATAAATATATATATATATATATCTATAGAGAGAGAGAGAGAGAGATAGAGAAAGAG
>NW_014580053.1:17940-19373 GCF_000485595.1 Priapulus caudatus | reverse complement strand
TCTCTCTCTCTCTCTCTCTCTCGCTCTCTCTTTTTTTTTCTTTCTCTGACTCTCTCTCTCTCCCTTTATTCTCTCCCCCTCTTTCTCTCACACACTCTCTCCCTCTCTTTCCCTCTTTCTCTCCCCTCTCTCTCTCTCTCCCTCTCTCCCCCTCTCTCTCTCTCACTATCTCCCTCTCTTTCCCTCTCTCTCCCCCTCTCTCTCTCTCTCTCTCTCTCTCTCTCTCTCTCTCGCTCTCTCTTTTTTTTTCTTTCTCTGACTCTCTCTCTCTCCCTTTATTCTCTCCCCCTCTTTCTCTCACACACTCTCTCTCTCTCTTTCCCTCTTTCTCTCCCCTCTCTCTCTCTCTCCCTCTCTCCCCCTCTCTCTCTCTCACTATCTCCCTCTCTTTCCCTCTCTCTCCCCCTCTCTCTCTCTCACTCTCTCACTCTCTCCCTCTCTTTCCCCCTCTCTCTCTCACTCTCTCCCTCTCTTTCCCTCTCTCTCCCCCTCTCTCACTCTCTCCCTCTCTCTCTCCCTCTCTCCCCCTCGCTTTCTCTCTCTCTCCCCCCCTCTCTCTCCCTCTCTTTCTCCCTCTCTCTCGTGGTTCTGTACCACGTCGGCTACAGCACAATACACACACACACACACACACCACCACATGCTGTAGGTATGTGTGTTTGCGTGTGTACGTGTGTGGTGTGTACGTACGGTAGTCAGCCAGCCAGCCAGCCAGACAGTCAGTCTGAGACGGTCGCACCCCTGCGTGCGTGCCCTTTGCCCACGCAACTGTCCTGAGACACGATGAGCAGCACGCACATGTGGGGCAAGCATCGGATCAGGTGTCGATGCGACGCGAAGGGCCGGCACGTCTCTCCCGCCACGGGAGAGAGAAGGGGAGGGGGAGAGAGGGAGGGGGAAGAAGAGAGGGAGAAGAAAGGAAAGAGAGAGAGAGGAGAGACAGAGGGGGAGAGGAAAGAGAGAGAGAGGAGAGACAGAGGGAGAGAGGAAGGGATAGAGAGGGAAAGATAAAGAGAGAGGAAGAGGGAGGGTGAGTGAGGAATGAGAGATGGAGAGAGAAGGAGAGAGAGCGAGAGAGAAGGAGAGAGAGGAGAGAGAGCGAGAGAAAAGTAAGCGAGATGCAGAAAGAGAGCGAGAGAGGGGGAGAAAGAGAGAGGGAGAAAGAGAGAGAGAGAGAGAGGGAGGGAGGGAGAGAGGAGCGGGCAAGAGCGCGCGAGAAAGAAAGAAAGAAAGAAAGAAAGAGAGACAGAGACTGGTATTTAGGGACACGACGAGCGCACATGTGTGACCGCGTCATGTTGACAAAGGTCTCCATGATGCCAGCAGGGGAACTAGCTAGGAGCTACAGCTGCACAGAGGAACACACCCCACTACCACCAGCACCACCACCAGCACCACCACCCCAGCAGCAGCAGCAGCAGCAGCAGCAGCAG
>NW_014580053.1:13341-14594 GCF_000485595.1 Priapulus caudatus | reverse complement strand
ACACACACACGCGCGACGCACGCGACGCACGCACACGGTGTTATGTCATAAATTGTCAGTGTTCGATATCTGGTTAACTGTCTCCACTCGTCACGGCCGTGGACCAGGCCGGACGCTGAAAACAACACCGCACGCCACATCCTTCACGCCACACGTGTAGCGGTTATCAAGCCTAGCGTAGTCTAGTAGTGAGTAGTATCGTGTTACACGATGGCAACCCTCCCTTACGACACATGGATTCACTGTGCGTTCTCTCGACACCCTCATTTCGTGTTGACTGACATTCGTGGCTGGCTGCGCCTTCGTAAGATACGACAGGGTTAACAACGACAAAACACACACACGCCCGCACGACGCCACGCACGCACGCACACACACAACACACACACACGGCGCGCGCGCGCGCACACCACACCACACATACACACACACACACACACACACACACACGACACACACAACTCAACACACGACACACGACACACACACACACAGCACACACACACACACACACACACACACAACACACACACACACACACACACACGCCGCCGCCGCGCGCCGCGGGCCCAGACGGCGCGGCGGCGGCCACACACACACACACACACACACACACACACACATCACACACCACACACACACGACACACAGCACACACTGCGTACGTATACCTGCGTGTAATACAGATTTACTACATGGGGCAGTTCGCTATTCGCGGCTACTCTTCATATATTAACAAGATACGACCAGCCTAACAGTATTACAGGTTTCATTTGCTACATGGACACTATACATTCACTATTGCCGTGTGAGTCTATCTTCGGTTCAAAAAGCGATAGTCCACTCTAGGGTCCCTAAATACAGATCTGTATATAGGGACCCTAGTCCACTCTACTATGTGATGGTCAGACGATGGTGTGAAATGGAGATGATTGGTGTGACAGTTCGAGTGACAGTTATTGACTATGACGAGTTAACCTATGACAGGACGACGGGAGTGCGACTGAGAGACAGCGCTGTGACAATGAGAGGAGAACGGAGAGGAAGGAGGAGGAGTGAAAAAACACGCGGGGGGGGGGGGGGGGGGGGGGGGGGGGGGGGGGGGGGGGGGGGGGGGGGGGGGGGGGGGGGCGGGGGGGGGGGGGGGGGGGCGGGGGGGCGGGGGGGGGGGCGGGGGGGGGGGGGGGGGGGGGGGGGGGGGGGGGGGCGGGGGGGGGGGGGGGGGGGGGGGGGGGGGGGGGGGGGGGGGGGGG
>NW_014580053.1:5841-10841 GCF_000485595.1 Priapulus caudatus | reverse complement strand
TGCGAACATCAGACTCCACATCCATCCTTTTGGCAGCAGGAATCGATACTACACGCGGATGGGAGAAGGGGGGAGGAGGAGGGAAGACGAGGAGAAGGGGAGACATGCTTAGCGGGTTGCTTTCGGCTGGTATTACCATTCGATTTCTTCTTCTTCCATCGAACGTTCACGTCACAGTAAATATTCTGTCGTTGGGAAGACACGTTATGGCATATAGTACACACGCACGCACGCACGCACGCACGCACGCACGCACGACACGCACGCTTATCCAAGTACACACGTTATAAGTGTATCGATCGATCGTTACCTGAAGCAGGACGGGGGTGCTTACGACAACAAGTTATGTGTGTGTGTGTGTGTGTGTGTGTGGTGTGTGTGTGTGTGTGTGTGTGTGTGCTAGTGTGCGTGTCGTGTGTGCGTGTGCGTGTGCTGTGTGTGTGTGTGTGTGTTGTGTGTGTGTGTGTGTGCTGCGCGCTGCGCGCGGCTGTGTGTGTGTGTGTGTATGTGTGTGTGCGTGCGCGCGTGTGTGCGTTCGTGCGTGCGTGCGTGGGAGAGATTGCTGCTGCCGATTGCAACTAGTAACAGAGTACGGTAAAAGTAAAGCATGAATCGCCCCGTCTGGTATACGCCCTGTATTATGTATTGCTGACGAGTGAACTGAATGAAAATGAGTCACCACCACATTCATGACTTCTTTACGTGAAATCACCTGAAATTGAAGGTATAGTAACCCCCCTCCCCACGGCTTGCAAAACCCTCCTCCTAACTTCCTCAAGGTTTCTCAAGAAATCATCGTCACTGTGCGGAGTTACAAACGCAGGCAAACTTTAAAGAATAATTATATAAACCGAGTACAAGTTTGAACAGTCTCTTAATTTCGTTCAATTTATTCCATTCTTAATAAACGTATTAGCTTTGTGTTCATTAGGAATACTCATGGTATTTATTTGCACAGTTTGTATTAAGAAGTATAGAGTAGAGTCTTAGTGAAGTAAAAACTAGTCAGGAAATTGGTAAATATTGTTGATATAAAGGCAAGATAGGAAGAATTATCACTAGGCCAAGTGGACTGATTATAATATATTGGGGGGTTGAACCCGCAGTTTAGGGGGTTCAACCGGCGGCCGCCGGCGAAATAGCACTAATTTCGAACACTGACCTGAATATATAAACTCAATATTTATGGCAGTAAACAACAGACTCGAACAATCTGGTCTTTTGTCGGTTGCACGGTGAGATCTGCTCTGATACGATTCATAAATTTTCTAGATCTTGCTCTATCTATTCTAGACCTTTGCTCGGCGAACTTGCACCTGTTACTGTAGCAGAGCCTAGGGCGGAGAACGTATCCAGCTAACACATAACGTTTTCACAACGTTGCTGCAATGTTGTAGTTTGGTTAGGTCAGGAATAAGGTAGGCAAGTGCATTGCAAATCACATTACAAATACATGTATTAAATGATATGGAGACGTATATATATGAAACTGCTATGTAAACATGCACTGCTCATCTGCCGATACACGTACAAAGCAGATTTACGAGATATTTATTATTCACACGGGCTGCTATATATGCAAATTTATGACATCTACATTCCTACACGCATCACAAATGAGATTGGCATCTTTTTAGACAGTAATGAATAAATACAATAAATATATATATAATAATATAATGACAGTAAAGACCGATCCTAGTTTCGCACCCCGGCATTAGTTTAGCAGATGTGCGAAAAAAACATTTGCAGGGTCCCAATCTAGGATTGTGCAGTAATGATTATATATATAAGACATGCCTGGCTAGGCTATATGGGACACACCAAAGGCACTTGAAGCGTTTCAATAAAATATATACGCAGGAGTCGTGTGCTGTGCACGGCGACAGTCAAATATATAGCTGAAGTAGTATATAGTTATATATACAGTTATATATATAGTTATATATATAGTTAAATATATAGCTATATATTTAACTGTCGCCGTGCACATCACACGACCCCTGCGTATATATTTTATTGAAACGCTTCAAGTGCCCGTGGGACACACCATACATCCACATACAGGGTAGAGCGAGGTGGCGCAGTATATATCGACATATAATATATGTTCTGCACTACTGCTTAGTTGCTTTCGACACTGAAGTGGGACTGGGAGGCATTACCATTTGGTATTTTGGGTACCACTGGGGAAGGTGAGATGTCTATTTTTAAACCGAGGGTTGGAAGCAGTGGGAAAAACTCTGTCACTTATACTGCAATTGAAGCTTGGAACTCTCTACCACAGCAAGTTAGGACAAATTCTGTTTATTCTAGTTTTAAGTATTCTAGTGTTAGGAAATGTCTGATGGAAAATGTAGAAACATTAGAGGCAGAGGAGTATGATTTTCGCTAAAAGAATTCGGTTGAAATTAGGCATAAGAAAAGTTTGTATCGTCTTATGAGAATGTACCATTGTATGACCGGTTAAAACTACAAATTTGTATATTTCAATAGTTAGTGCATGCTGATAGTATTAGTAGTCAGTAAGTGTAATTGTTAGATTCATGGCATAGCAAAATAAGGACCACAATGTAAATAAGTGTGCTAGTCATGCTTTTTGTGTATATATCCTTGGTATAGTTATCCAATTTTATGAATTCAGAATTTTAGTGTAAAAGTATGCTATGTATTGTATATGATGGATAATTGCCTAAATAAATCAATAAAAAAACTTTAAAAAACTGGCAGCACCATTGGGTATACCATTGAGACTGAAGTGGGAGGCATACTACGATGCATATTAATAAAGACAGAGCCCAATCACGAAAAACATAATTCATATAACAATGGTAACGACGTTACGACGTATGTTGATGTACATGTCACATTGTTGATGGAAATTTGTTAGAGCAACAGGGCATGTAGAATGTTAACCAGCCTGCAAGTTGGTGGGTTGAGGCAAACCTCACACGAAGTGGACCTAGAAACAGGGTCTGAATTTATTATAGATCTTATGGCTTATGGCATACAATCTATATATGGCTGTTATTCACATATTGTTGCTCGTGTCATAAATCACATTATAGCACAATGCATACGTGGTTATACTGCAAAAAATTGGCGATGCAAGGCGTAGGAACCACCTCTCACGCCCCGGGGGTATATTCTCACGAACTTGAACCATTTATAGCCGGACACTGGCAGTGTAGCGTAGCAGACTTACCGATTTCTTCTTGTTGTGGTCCTGGCCGGTGTCACCCTCCCCCTTCGTCATTCTGTCGTCGCAATATTCCCGTGTTTAGACTGCTTCTTACTTGCCGCGGCGATCACTAGTACTGCTGTGGTGGTTTATGCACGCACTTGCCTACTCCGAACTGCAGAATATCATCCAACTATTTAGATTTTAATGTTAAATTCCTGATCGACCCAACAACGATACAGTTTCACGTCCGAGTACAAACACTCCCGCCAGCGAAAACAAAGCGACCGCTGCGCCATCTATTAGTAGAATTTATAATGTTTACGTCAGCTACCAAGACAACAGAACAAGAAAACATGACAGTCAGAATAGGAACTGCAAAATTAAATAAAAAATTGACATAAATTAAATGTAAGTGTTTTGTTAGCAGTAGATGTATTATTGTATGCTATTGTATACCTTAAATACTTGTGATAATGTAGACAGTAGCGTACATTGTCATTGATTACGGCTTAGCACAGGGTTATGTAGTTAAAAAATACATAAAATTGACTAGGCCCTAGACCGTAGTAGTAGACGCTTCAATTTTTTATTATTGTAACTGTAAGTACGTTTATTACAACAAGTAATTATGCAGCGTTTTTCACATGTATAAATGGAAGTACACGTATTTATGTTTCATAATCTTCTACAACACCAGGCTTCATTTTTTAATTCGTCAATTTTGCAAGATCAGCGTTTCATCATGTAGGCCTACTTTGAACAAATGTTGTACTTTAGAGCTCACACTCACAGTTACAGGTACAGAAAATCAATCATGCTTCAAGTGCAGCAAGCAAACCCTTCGGTGAATTCGCCTACCGTCAATATCAGTGAGCCCCATGCTGAGCAGTCATTGATCAAGCGGCTTGAGAATGCAGTTCGCACAACTGTTTTCACAAAGCGAATTAGAGTGTCAGAGTTTTTCCAAGACTTTGATCGCCTTCGTTCTGGGTACATAACAAGTAAGCATATAGATTTTACGGAAATTGATATTGATACTTCAAAATTACTTGATGTGATTAACTTGTCAATTGACTTAACCAGTTGAAATAACTAGCAATTACTCATTGTAGGTTGCATGAATACCTTCTATTAATAACATTAGCAATACCATATAATTCGACAAAAAGTTTACTGCATGACTGCATTGCTGTAGCTATAACTAAATGTGTCGTAGTTCATTGATTTATACTCGTAAATTTCTTCTAGAAACTCAGTTCATGAGATGTCTTGACCAGAGCTTAAACATCAAGCTGAGTGCTGAGGATTCCAAGCTTCTGATGTCAATTTATGCCACAAAGGGAAACATGGTCAACTATCGACTATTCTGCGATGCAATAGATCAGGGTGAGAAAACAATAAAAGTTGTTTTAACTACATACGTATCTATCTATCTATTTATCTATCTCTATCTATCTATCTATCTATCTAGCCATCATCCATTCATCCATATATATATATTGTGGTATATCTATTTTCAGATGATATATGTGTATATATATATCCATATATATATATATATATAATATATATATTAATATTATATATGTTTATATCATCTATGTATGCTATAAATTACGGAGTTGCAACACAACTTTAACTGTAATTAATTCTGTCGTTTCTAGTGATCAACCCGAATGACCTGTCCACTGATCCCAGCACCCATCTCCACCAGACAGCCGAATAGTGAGTGTCACCATCTCATATACTACAATACGTAACATTATACATATACCTACATATTATACACATACTATACTATAATACATATCTTACA
>NW_014580053.1:1898-2685 GCF_000485595.1 Priapulus caudatus | reverse complement strand
GGGTGAAGTTACAGGTGGGTGATGTTACAGGTGGGTGAACTTACAGGTGGGTGAAGTTACAGGTGAGTGAACGTTACAGGTGGGTGATGTTACAGGTAGGTGAACTTACAGGAGGGTGAAGTTACAGGTGGGTGATGTTACAGGTGGGTGATGTTACAGGTTGGCGAAGCCACAGGTGGGTGAAGTTACAGGTGGGTGAAGTTACAGGTGGGCGAAGTCACAGGTGGGTGAAGTTACAGGTGAGTGAACTTACAGGTGGGTTATGTTACAGGTGGGTAAACTTACAGGTGGGTGATGTTACAGGTAGGTGAAGTTACAGGTGGGTGATGTTACAGGTAGGTAATGTTACAGGTGGGGAGTGTAACAGATGGGCAAATCCATAGATGAGGAAGGTCACAAGTGGATGAATTCAGCTGAACCAAAGTCCGAACTGAAAACAAGCAAAAACAGAGACAGAGCTAACGGCGGTGACAGAACGCAGGAGGGGGTGGAACTGAAGCACACATTGATTACGGTTCGGAGTTAAGAGCGCATAGATGATGCATCACATTATAGTGAAGCCATTCTGTGATTCCTCAGCCTCCGCTGGAGCTGTCGCTGGATGAAATCATAGAGAAGGTGCGCGCGATCGTGTTCCGCAACGGAATCCGCACGACGGAATTCTTCAAGGACCACGACAAGCTGAGGAGTGGTCTCATCACGGGTGAGTCATGCCATGCTGTGTCGTTCCTTACTGTAACGTGATGTATCACGGGTGAGTCATGCCATGCTGTGTCGTTCCTTACTG
>NW_014580053.1:0-412 GCF_000485595.1 Priapulus caudatus | reverse complement strand
CAACCTCTCTCTCTCCTCCCTGCTTACAGACAACCTCTCTCTCCTCCCTGCTTACAGAGAGAGAGGTTGTCTGTCTGTAAGCAGGGAGGAGAGAGAGGTTGTCTGTAAGCAGGGAGGGAACCATTTCATCTGCGGTCTCTCGATGGCAGTCGGTAGACAGGCGCAGCTCTCCCGCAGCGAGATTCTTAGACTGGCGCAACACTACAGCGCCGGAGACGGGCGCGTCGTGTACAAGCACTTCTGCGACCAGATGGACAAAGGTAGAGACGGTCTAGGGTAGGGTCGGCGGTGAAGCCGGGGTGGTGGGTGGTGATATTCTATATTCTTATATTAGTTGGAGAGAGTGAGAATGAGAGTGAGATGTGTGTGTGTGTGTGTGTGTGTGTGTGTGTGTGTGTGTGTGTGTGTGTGT
>NW_014580052.1:14539-21458 GCF_000485595.1 Priapulus caudatus | reverse complement strand
CTTTCCCCTCTCATCATATCTCTCTCTTTCACTGAGCTCCTTTCTCTCTTCGTTCCCTCTCGCGCTGTTCCTCTCGCGTGTTCATTCTTTCTCTATCTTCCCTTTTATCCCCCTCTTTTTCTTTGCAGCCGCCCCTACTCTCTCTCTTTCTCTCGTGCGCGCTCTTTCTTTGTCTTTCTCTCACTCTCTCTCTCTCTTTCTCTCGTGCGCGCTCTTTCTTTGTCTTTCTCTCTCTCTCTCTCTCTCTCTCTCTCTCTCTCTTTCTCTCTTCTCTCTCCTGCTCTCTCTCTCTCTCTCTCTCTTTCTCTCTGTTTTAAACCAGCACGCATGCGTGCAATAATGCTGCGATGAATGCTACCCAATCGTATTATAATAATATTTTGACGCAGTTGAAAGGAACACAGACACACAAAAACACGAACGTTAGCGACGTGTATGGGTGGGGTGTATATTATAAGGTATAGGTACTATAGGTATATTAGTGTCAGTGCGAATCACTCGTGCATGCCTCTCTGCGGTTCACACCCGCATCTGTTGATGCTGAGTTATCCAGCTTCCCAAATAATCCAGATGCGCGAGAGGCATATTGGCAATATATTATAACAGTGAATTAACACGTGAGGTTTCATGATGCACGCGCGCGCTTTCTGCTGTGGCAACACAAAAACAAATACAAAACAACGAACAAATACAATACAAATACAAATAATAAATATATATTATAATATTATATAATTATTATATATTTAATAATATATATTATATATATATTATACAATAATAATATAAATAATAAAATAATAAAATTAAATCAATATACAACCCAATTTTTACAATACAAAATACAAAAACACAATAAAATTAACACGAGCAATCGGATATTGCAAACCTCGCCCAACTATAGTCCCCCCATCTTTATCATCTCTAAAAAAAGAATAGAGAGAGAGAGAGAGATACTAGTTAAAGTGGTAATGTAGGTCTGGGATCACGTAGTGTAGGTAGGACTGGTGCTTCTGTACAGAGTGGTACATGCACCTTCATTTCTGAGCCATGTGGGCATCGAGAACCCACGAATATTTTTAGGGGATACTGATCATGAAAATCGGCGAGAAAACGCATTACATACACCCACCACTCTAGCCCCCACCCCACCCCACCATCTCTCTTTCTGCTTTTTAACGTGTCTTTGCTAAAAAGAAACCCCATTCCCCCGCTAATATTGCATCTCGAGAAAACTGCATCACAGATCACAGTAATCTCGGAGAGACGCGACGAGGCGGGAGTGAAATGCCACCAACTGCAAGCACCGCTGATGAAAGGCCGATAAAAACTACGCCCCCTCTTTCACCGCAAGCCAGCCCTCCCAATTAAACACCAATTCCATAACGTCGGCAATCGCGTCACGAGGATCACGTGACGTGCACGCAGCCGACACATGCTGGCGACGTCGCGGCCAGCCTAAACATGGCATCTCGGCGCGTGCGATGCGACCGAGAATGTTGAGACAAAACCACACACCAACTCTGTATACACCTTCTCTTTCACGTCTAGGAAAGGATACAACTTCATTATCTGATGATTGTCGAAGTTTATATCTTTCTGGGCCTGTCGGATCCAGTATGTCTCAGCTTCTTTGATCCGCTTCATGGAAGGCCACTCGCATAGTTTTGTCGTCATCAACCATAGGCATTTCGGCAAGTCTTTTAAGGACAATATTCGCGCAGTTACCATGAGGAGTCTGGTCCAATCAGAATGTCGATGAACTGGTCCTCGCCACCGTAAGCTTCATCCAGAAGCTCCCACGCCTTGTTGACATGACTACATCCTTTGATTTTATTCTTCTCCCTGGCTTTCTCCATAGATTCTACCAGTTGGAAGAAGCATTCAATATCATCTAAGATTTTGGAGAAATGGAGAAATAGTTTCTTGAATCTTCTATAATCACGAATGCCGCCGGTGAAAGTAGGAAACTTGCAGTTTCGCCATACGTGGTGATGTCAGTTGTACATCAGGACGTCTCGGTGAGGAAAGTTGATCACCAGGCTTGGGGGCTGGCATGGACCTTTCAGCCATTCGGAGTAGTTCGTACATTCATTGAAATGATGATGACGTCTCAATATCCTAGGCAGCTGAACCAGCGAAACGAAGATCCCGTATCAGGCTCGTCATCCGCTCGGCAATATAGTCACGGCTTATCACCGCTGGCTCAATCATCAAACGCGCGCACCTAGGGTTGCCAGACTTGGCGTCATTCGTAGCTCGCTACTATGGTCAGGATGTATGCCACCATTCGTGCGTTGTTCGGTGATTGCGTTGCATGTAAGATTCTTTTTTCTCTGGCAAGCTCCAACGCATACCATCGGCATGGGAGAGCTGCGCGATCCCAGAGCGCCGTTCAGTCGTGCAGTCGATACGCTGTCAATTTCGCGCTTACACCGAGAGGCCATCGCTACGTTAATTCCATTTCCACTGCACTATTCCAGCTGGCCGGAGTGTTTTCCGGTGCGAGACAAGTCCGGCCCAGACGGTCGCTGACGCTCCTCGTCAACACATTCTCGGCCGGGGCATCTTGCCGAAGGTTCTACTCTCCGACAACCGGCACTGAGTTTTTGCAACCAGGTTAGTGGACGCTCAAACCATGGCACTTCGGCATAAAGGCATTCCGCTGCGCCCCCTACATCCGCGCATCGAACGGCAGCTTGTGACTCCGACCCTTTTTTCACCCGCGTTTTAAATCTTCGATGATCGCACGGTCGTAATCGGGGCAGCAAACAACTGGACTTTTGCCCCGCACCTCTGCTGCTCGCCTATTCGTGCAAGTATCCACGGGATCGCAAACACTCACCTTCTACCTCCTGTGGCAGACAGGCGCGCTCGCTTGACAACTGCTCTTGCCACGAAGAGACGTATGACGACGACCCATTTCAACAAACTCTGCGCGATTCATCAGCGTACGTACACATTCGTGACGCAACACGTGACATGCGTGCACAAAACAAACGTCGCTATGATCGCCGCGCGGGGCGAGGGGGCCGCGGCGGCGGCGGCGGGCGGCGCGGGGCAGGCGCTTTGAGGTTGAGACTCGCGTCTACTCCAGGACCCTGTACTTCAGCCAGAACATCACATGAAATCGCATCGCGCCTGGAAACGCCTTTTACACTCAATCATCAAAATCTGTCCCCGAAGAAGTGGGGCTCAATTCAACACGAGTCCAACAAGCGTCACGTGACAGCGCACATCGACACCTCCGAGCAGCGCACCTCGCTCGCTGGGACCCCCGGCATGCGCGCGCAAGGTGCCGGCGAAGCTGCGCTGCTCCACGAGACGACAGCCACGCGCAAGCTACGCTCGAGCTCATCCACATGCCGTCGGACCTACAGATTCATACGACTCGCACTCAGATGCTGAAGTGACCGGAGCTCCGCACGCGCCAGTACGGCGTCTGACAGTGAGGACGGCGCCAACGCGGCCCAGTCGCCGTCTGACAGTGACGATCCGCACAGCGCGGCAGCGGCGTCTAACCGTGATAGTAACAGTGACGTGATTCAGCGCTTCCGATTGTATTCCGTTGGCACGTCTCCGCGAAAAGCAGCTGCCGCACCACCGGTGCGATTTCTGCTGATCAGGAAATCGCGCGGCAGTTGTGCCCAGCGCAGGAGGCGCACCATATGAGGTGGCATACTACGGGATCTAAAGCCCGTGTATCCACTGAAACGTGCGCGGACACTGAGATTGATTGCGGCTGCTGATGCACGCACAACGACGTACAGGCGGATTATGCCCGCTTTGCAGGATCGCACTTCCGTGGCGCCCGCAACAACCCGAGCCCCACAACACGAGCGCCTCATAACATATGGCAGAACGTGTAACACTCGCGCTCGACGGCCGCTTCAGGCGCATGCGGCGCAATAGACCGCCTTCAGCGCTAGATGATTCGGGCGCTAGTTCTCGGGCCCCATGATTCCGATCGGCCCGTCAGTGGATATAGTACTGCGGCACTACGCATTTCGTTTTGTAGACGCTAACTATACTCAGATAATGTTTCCTCCTTCCGTTCCTTCTGATCGTTCTGACTCCATCGCCTCCCGCGCACTGTCGCGGCACGGCACGTGACAGCCACTAGCCATGCCTGCGAAACAGGCGATGCGGCGAAGGCGTCGAGATGGTGACGCTTCGCCGTCACCACTAAATTACTATAGTTTTAGAGCATACCGTTCTATAGTACCGTCGCACGCCGTGATCACGAGACGGCTAGGAGTCTCGGCGGTCTGTGCGTAGTCCTGTAGTTGGCGGTGGTGGTAGCCGCTATATAGGTATAAATATATTATATTACCGCAGTATATACCACTAGTGACGAACCACGCATACGCGTTAAAATCGCGGCTTCACGCCCTGTGTGCGAGCGCTAATTTCCTTTTCTATTTTAATTTGTCGGGTTGTGATCACGTCCGCACCTAGCATCATGGGGATATGGAAATTCCACCCTGTCGCCGGTGCATGCCGTACATGCCGTGCGCATATGCCCGCGCGCACTGCAGGACACTTCGCGGCAGCGCGCCGCAGCGACCGCGCGGCCGACGCGCGCGCCCGCAGCCGCGGCAGCGATCCCGTCGCCGGCCAGCAGGGCCCGACCGACGCCGCAACAGGTCGTCGGCCGCTTACCCGACCCCGTTCCGACCTCTGGCAGGCCGTCGTTACGACCCCGGCAGGTCGTTCGTTCGGCCACCTCCACCGAGGGCACGCCTCATCCTACCGACAGAGCACAACTGGATCGTGAGTCAAGGCTTCCGGGTCCAAGCGCGACCTTCTCCACGGGGAATGGGGTCGGATGCTGGATGGGATGCAAACGACACGAAAGGACTACGACGACGACGGCGACAACGAGAAGGAACGACTGGATTGGACGTCGGCCACTGGAGGACGGCGTCGACGACTCCTCGACGAGGAGCAATGGAGCCGCCGGCGACGACGAGCACGCCTTGCCACGTTCCGCGACGAGATATGGCATCCGAGCTGTTCCCCGGCACCATAATGTACCATCGGCGACATTATGCACCCGTGTCGGCCTCACCGGCGCGGCGCTTCACTATTCAATTAAAATTGTTTTTTGTTCTATTTTAAATTCAAGATTGTGTGTTTTATCGGGCTCGTTTTTCACGGCAATTTTTTTTTTGTGCGGGTATTTTATACCTTTTAAAAAAAAAAATATATATATATACGGGTATTTTTAACGAGTATTTCAGAACGTATGTTCACGCGGTTTTCCTTTATATATTATGATTATCGTATGCGTCGCGTATTCGTTTGGCGCACGGAGACCTCTGGTCGCGTGTCCAAGGCGCTCGCGCATCCAGTTTTCTCCTCGCTAACGTTTTACTTGCACCATCACTGTTTTGCTTTTGGCGTTTGTGATGCTGCAACGTGCATCGGGGCCACTATTTGGGCTCAGCGCGGTTTTGGGGCGCCGGGGCAAGTGTAGTAATAGACGCTGCATCCAAAAACAAGTCGATTGGTAAACACCTTGCGTGGCGCGCAATCTGTTGATGTCGTAGATCGTAACACAACGTTTGCATGGTAGAGCGTCTTTTAATGGCTTTACCGGTCCTAGCTTTTATGCGCCGTGCGAAATGGAAGGCGTGACGTGTAGGCGACACACACCTTGCGGGTCACCTTCTTTCTGGCCACGTAGGTTGCTTCTCCATCCGCTCCACGTCTTCCACTTTCTGGTATTTTCCGTCTCTACTCTCTGTCTCCCAAGATCTTTAGCCACCGCGAGTGATTCGTGAGCGATCTACATCTTAAAGGTAACCTTAGTTTTTGTACCGATACCGCGCGAGAGTGGACATACAGTCTTCTCCTCAGTAACTGGGGTGTTTATGATCGTACGTGATACGCGGCGCAGGTCGTAACAATTGGCACGCGGTAGGTAACTGTACTGTTCACTCTAATAATATAACGCACGATTCAGTGAATTCGATAATCCCTGGCGTTCTTGTTTGTAAAATCAACCTACTGCTCAAGCTACCGTCAGAGAACCCTCTCTAGCGGACTGAGGACCTTGGTAGGCGACGGTAGACGCGACTACGCCTGTGTTAATCAGTAATAGCCCATAGCAAGCAATTAAGCAAGGAACACTAATATCGAAATCGACGCAGATTTTTGGATTTTAACTATTGTAGAACAATCTTAATCAGGTAAGAATTTGACAATCACTTTAAGTCTTGTTAGTTCTTAATTTTAATGTAAAAAATTGCAACATTCTGACGTAGTCAATTTAATTGTTTTTATTAATTTAGAAATATTTTAATAACATTTTCAACACAGTCACTGCCGCACAGCATTTTACCCACATTCCACATGATATAACATGCAAGACGGCGAGAAAAATTAACAAAAAAAACACAGAGCGTGTAGATACATGTATAATCCAGAGTCAAAAGCTTTCAATAATGATAAATAATTACGTCAGAAAAACAGGTATTGTATATGTTAAAGTCTTACATCTTTCTCACGTTCCTATTCGCCAATGGGATGTAGGCGGACTATATAAAACGGACATGCACTACGGGGATGCTAATTATGTTATATACTGGAACCACAACCTTTTAAAGACTGACTCAGCTCGTACAAGGCCAGCTGTCCCTGACGTGGTAAATATAACTCTGACTAGGTTTTAATAGCAGACACCCTACACGCGGCTATCTAAGCAGAATGTTTTGCTTTTCGCGCATCTTTTGTTGGGCATGTTTGCGTTCATCCACTGTCCAGCTGTATTAATACCGGAAAGTATGATCCGTACGCCAGCTACGGGAACATGTCGGCGAATAACTCTGATCGGCGGAACCGAGCATTGTGAGGCACGTACTATCAAGGGGTTAATAATGATAATGTATCCAATTTGTCATTATTAATCAATTTG